>NW_013666727.1:272660-283650 GCF_000517525.1 Limulus polyphemus | reverse complement strand
TTTTTTTTTTTTTGGGTCCCGGCGGTTAAGGCACTCGACTCACAATCTGAGGGTTGTGGGTTCGAATCCCTGTCACACCAAACATGCTCACCCTTTCCGCCATGGGGGCATTATAATGTGACGGTCAATCCCACTATTCATTGGTAAAAGAGTAGCCCAAGAGTTGGCGGTGGGTGGTGATGACTAGCTGCCTTCCCTCTAGTCTTACACTGCTAAATTAGGGACGGCTAGCGCAGGTAGCCCTCGTGTAGCTTTGTGCGAAATTCAAAAACAAAAAACAAACAAACTTTTTTTGGCCTTACCATTTTGGGCTTTTTAAAAATGATAGCTGTCATGCTTCATAATAAACAATACCTTCTAAATGGCCAAATTTACCATAATTTTTTGTATGGTTATATGGCCTTCCTTATGATTCATAAAATAGTTATCAACATTGTTTAAAACTAACTGAATAACCAGAGGTTAAACACAACCTTTTGATGTTGTGAAACCATATAGAATACAGGAATGCAATACATTACGTACTGCATAAGATTTATGTCTTGAAAGAGGTTGCGTTAAGTATTCGTACAATATACATTGGTACATGATATCCTTGAATGCTCAAAAAGATTTGTTACATGTGATTCATTGATTTCTATGAAACTAGTGAAAAATCACATAATCAGTTTTACCTTTGGCATCTTTATGATGTTGTATGTAAAAACTGATACTCTAAAAAATATTTTTTCTAAGGTTTTGGTTTTCCTGTTTAGAAATAATATTTCATTTTCTTAACAATGAAACAAACTTACTTGAAACCTCTTTAATTTTATCTTTTGAGGTCAAACTTGGAATTTGTTTATGGAGATATAATAAAAATTTTAAATCCCATGTTATTCAATTAGTGTAACCAGATTGTAATCCCAAATGAGTGGAATGTGTCCACTATTTCCAAGCATCATCTTTCTTGCCATGTAGAGATAAAAAAAAAACTGAGTGATTTTTTTGTTCCACCAATTTTTCAAATTCCTTACTATCAATTAAATTTCATGAAAATATTTTAACATAGTGAAGATTTTAATTGTTAATTATTGTATAATTAGGAATGCCTGGGGCTTAAAAAGTAGTGCCATAAATGAGGTTGTGGGCTGCTTCCCTCCACCATTTTCAACCATAGTACACAATCTGTTCGTCTGATGCAAAGGTACCTGTGCAACACGTAGCATTAAACACCACTTCTTAATGTTTTTTGCTACTCATCTTCTCCCTTAGTTGAGTCCTACTTTGCAGCATCAAAACTGAAAATTTAAAATTGTTGTTAACAATAAGCTGTTTATCCACTTAAACATGATCTATAATGATCCAACAAAATTCCTCTACCGAACTTAATTGAAATTGCTTTTACCCAGTTCCTCAAAACAACTTGCAACATCATAAAGATGGACAACTCTGTTTTATATATGTAGCTAATTCTTAGACCATCCTTAGTACACATATTATATTACAGTGACGTCTGTAAGTGTGAAGCATTTGTAGGTTTTGTAAATATTGACAAGACATTTTAAACACTCCAGTAGATTAGTTAGGGATAGCATGCATTATAATACGAATTAAACTAGTTAAAACAAAGCAGTTGGGTAACAGGTCATTTATTATAATACTTGTGATTATAATTAGTACATGAAAAAACTAAACATGAGTCTTGTTATTTTTTCATTTGAAAAAAAAGTTCATAATATTTATTGATGGTTGATACTCAACCATGACTATGCAGTTTCAAAAGATCCAAAAAATAAAACAAGAGGCATGATGTATAAAAATGAAGTAGTAGGTTGCATAGTAATTGGAGCTATGACCAACTTGAATTGGGTGCCATCAAAGCTCTCCGAATTGATTTATAGCCTATGAATTGGTGGTGGGTGTTGTTGACTAGTTGTCTTCCCTGTAGTTTATCAAGTCTAAAATTAGGGATATCCCCTTTTGTAGCTTTGTGCATAATTTCTGAAATACTCGTTTTATTTTATTTTTGTAACATGATTCTCATGACTTTTGGCAATACTTGGTGATTAAAAAAATTTCAGTTTTCTTCATTTTTTAACAAGTTCATAAAATTTTGAATTTTTGTCTTTTTTTGTAACTTAAAAGCACATCAATTCATTTAAATCTATTTATACCTGTTTAATTGATCTCCAGCAAAAGAACAACAAGTGTATGAAAATTATAAATGTATAAACATCAATCATGAAAAGCTTAATATAGTTATGGTCAGTCTGTTTTCATTTACAATCTTTCTGTTTCTCTTTTGATATAAATTTAGAATATGGTAACCAAATATATTTGAATTTATGAGGAATACCTTTCCTATTGTTATAAGTAAATAAAAAATAATTAGTGTTAAAATAGATAATACTGTGTAATTAATCCTTACCCTAATTTTGATTTGTAAGTTACTTGTCAAATTACACTCTGTGAACTTAATTTAGTTCAGACCACATTAGTTGTTGTTCATGAAGTTTGGTAAATATAAATGCCATACCAGCTAACTTGATATTAAGTAAAAGGCATCATAAGCACTGGATATAGCTTGTGTAGTGTGGCTGACATATTGTTATACATTCTTTTTTACTTTCATTCGCGTGTTGCTCAAGTTTATATACAAGTAAAAAAAAATCTAAATTTATATTTGCCATAAACTGTTATTAATGTATTTTTATTTCAAAGGTTTACAGTGGCCCAGCAGTAAGTCTGACTGCTTATAACACTAAAAACTGTGATCCGATACTCATGGTGGGCACAGCACAAGATGCCCATAGGGTAGCTGTGTTTAATAACAACCAATATATAGGAAGGATAGTGCAAATCTTATGCAGCATACCCAAACCTTTCTGCAGCCAAACATGAAAAGGTGGTTGCTCACAATAAAAAATAGAATGCAATACATCGATGGGGAAGAAAGCAAAACTGTTCTTGAAGTTATTAGCATTCCAGCTCCCATTTTGATGTTTGGACACAAATACAAAGATGTTAAGGTATTACTATACTAATCCCAACCAATTTTAAGAGTATAGCTTCCATCTTACTATGTGGATCATCAGTGGTTCTAAAGAGATCCACACAGTAACAGGTCTTATACAGGGAAGGTGATATAACTACTACATTAATCTACCTATACAAGATATGAAATGTCTAATAAGTACTTCCAATTATTTCCCCAACAATAAATATTATAAATTATTTTTATTGTACATATAAATTTGTTTAAATCACTATTTTCAAATTTGTATAAATATTTTCTATATTTATTATAAAATAATTTAAAATATTTAATTAAAATTTTCTCCTTGATCTACTAAAAATCAATTTATGTACTAATATCTTAATATTAGATATTAATAACTGTGCATTACTATAAATTCTTCAATACCTAAGAAGCTTTGAGTGGATTATTTATTTTTTATCTAACTTTATTACAATGTTTTGACCATTTGTGTGGCCATCATCAGGTAACTGTCATTTATTGTATGGAATATTTTGTACAACAGATGACAATTACCTGATATTGGCCACATGAGTGGTTGAAACATTGTAATACATTTAAACAAAAATAAATAATCCACACAAAAGGTGTACCTATAGATAATTATTTAAAGTACATAGTGGATTTCCTCTCCTCACAACAAATGGAATATTGTAGCCTTTTTTTGTAGGAATACACAAATTTTCATGATTCCCCAGCATGGAGAACAGATTACACGGACTGTAACTGGATATTCCATATTTCCTTCCAGGTTTTACACCACACGATGGGAGAAGGGACTTTAGAGTTACTGTCACATATTACAATATATCAATGGAGTCCTCAAGAAACCATTCAGCTATATACAGCCAGATTTGATAAAGTGAGAGTTTGCTTTGACAAATTACTGGTCTATACATTGAGGTTTTATATTTTTGTTGCACAATCTGACAAGTTTCTGTAATATGGATGTGTGGTACCTTTCACTGCTAGAGAAATTAAGTTCCTATTGTTTAATCATTTGTCAAGATTTATCAATTCTGAAGAATGGAGGAAATGTAACACTAATAAAAACTGCCAAATTGGGTCCATTCTAAGAAGGAAAAAAACAAGAGACACTTGAATTGTCATAAATTCCTTAACTAAAAAAAATTGCTTGAGAAATGCCTACTTTGTTATCCCATGACAATGTATATGATGGAAAAAATAGATAAAAACATCCAAGCATTTAAAAAACTTCTGGTATTTCAGAATATAATTTAAAGATCTATACACAGGGCAACATTATTACTCTTCAGTACAAACAGTCCATGTAATGTCAGTCAGTGTTCAAGGTTAAAAGCAGTGTTCTTTTTTTTCTTCAATTAATTATAACGAAAATAAGTTGCAAGAATTAATAAAACATGTAACTATAAAAAACATGTAAAATGATAATGTAATAGTAAGAGGAAAAAAAGTAAAGAAAATTATTTAGTGATCTGACATACATCCACATGCACTGGAAGACAAGCAGTCTGACTGAAATCCCTGTGTATGTGAATAGAATGCATCTGAAATGCAGAAAATAGTCACATAGCTAAACCCAAAGTATGTTTACTGAAGTCTTCTGATCATTCAATTTTGGTGAAGGGGTTAACTAATGTAGAGTTCAGTTATTTTACCTTAACTATAATAATAACTAAAATGGTACGTAGTTAACTGTTACTAAAATCAAATTAAAAACTAAAGGTACAAATCCTGAACTATAATTTTAAGAAAAGCATAACTAAAACACTGGGCTAGACTGGTTTTTGCTGAAATATCAAAGACGAAATAAAAAAGATAATCATTTTAGTTCTGACACTTTCTCAGGGTTAGTCAGATATAGAGGAGACTTTCAGTAAACTCTTCCAAACTTCAAAAACCATATTCTTGGAGCATTGAAAAAAGGTCTGTAATGAAGTGCAGAGTACCTTATCACTGCAGAACTTTTAAAACACTGCAGCTTGGCAAGGATGGAATACAATGAATATTTTGACAATAAAAGAAGATAGTTCAGACAGAGCAGAAAGAAGCTAAACTTGTAACCACCATAAAGAAAATATGAGGATCCAACAGAATTGGCCAGTCAAGCAGAAAAAAAAAAGCCTTTACATCACTGACCAAACGAAATTTCTAAATCAAAGAAAACTGGTGAAGTAAAAACATTAAGCAGCTAAACAGGAAAAAAAAAAAAGTACTCAAAACATTACTAAAGCCATTTGGAATAACCTAAGCCAGAGTTTCCCAATCTGGGTGGTACTGCCCCCTAATGGGGCAGACAGAAAAGTTTTGAGGGTTTCAAAGTTATATGTGTTAAAATTAAACCATAAGAAATAGTTTTTTTCTTTCTTTCAACACATTTGACCACAAAATCATTGTGTGGGTGTGTTTATGCCAAGCAATATGCATTCCAATACTTCTCATCCATTCGTTGAGCCTATCTCTTTTGGTATTTGTATTAAAAATTTATTATTAGGGGATGCTGCGGCAAAAAAAAAAAGGTTGTGAAATAATGGCCTAAGCTGTCCACGCAAATACTTTGGATTATTACAAATGTTGGAAAGTATGAAATATTATTGCATTTACTTTCTACACATACTATTCTGTACCTATTTAGTATACTTTTATAAAAATCAAGTCAAACCAATACTTGTATGCATGTATGTTTAACGTTGAACCATACAAACTTCACAAAACTAGCTCTAGAGTATCACCTCTTTAATGGTCATTAAAGATATCTTTTCAAATGTTAACATTTTTGGGTGTATAAAATACTTTCTATTTTGTTACTGTATTTCATTTGTGAACAAGCCTCTCCTAGCCATGTTCACACTCCATTCAAGATTATGTCTTTTTAAGTGGTCTAAGTCAGAGATGAGATGAGGATGGCAAAGAAGTGTAGCTATCAGATGAAATATCACTTCTAATGGTAACTAAAGTTATTCCATGAAAAGATAAATATGTAATGAATAAAACTGGACAGACCGTGTTGTGTATACAACTAAAAATAAGCTGAATTCTGACAGATATAAAACAAGATGATGCTATGTGTCTAAAATATGTTAAATCTTAGTGTGTGGTAAATCTGGGTCTAATTATCATATATTCAAATTTTAACCTGTCTAAATGTATTTTTCTAATTTATGCTTTTAATTGGTTTTGAATTTAAAAAAATTGTGTAGTTATGGATGATTCATTATAAGCTGTGTTTTAAAAGTATATCTGATAATGTAATTTGGTTTAACAAGGTAAAGAATCTTATTGTGTAACACGTTGAACTTAAACTGCATTTTTAAAAATTGTTAGTTCCTAGTACCTTCTGTTTCAGCAACAGTCATTTTAAAATTAAATATGTTATTTTTTTCAGTCTCCAGTGTACTAGAAGCAAGTGATTTCCTAAAATTGTCCTTGTGGTCTTCCTTAACTGAACAAATACAAGGTCATTTTAATAAATAGAAGCTGGCTATTCATCTGAAGGACTGTTTCCTTTTGTGAATGCTGATGGTAGTTCTATCTCTGAGCAGTACAAGGATGCAGGAATGGGTCTAGGTTATTAAGAGACAACTAAGAAGGATCTAGAAGTATGTCACACCATTATTCTGTACAGTGCAAGATATTTGTTAACATCTTTTGAATAAAAGTTTTATAGGTGAATCTTTTAGCTTAGTTACTGACTCAAGGTTTTATATGTGTATTTTTATTTACTTATTTATTATTATTGTATTTAAAAGCTGAAGCACCCATCCTACATCCAGGGGCATACCAATTAAATGTATGGCTTGAAATAAATTAAATCAAGAATTTTTATTTATGTGCATAATTTACTTTACAACTACTTTATTTCACACCTATTTAATTCAACATTACAGAAATGGTGCTACAATTATTTTACTTTATTATTTTCCAACAGTCTGTGTTTGTTGATACTCCAAGTGCTTCTACCACAATTTAGACATTCTTCTTTTTTCCTGGGCCAAAATAGATTTCTTGGTGATCCCACTCTTGAACACTCAACATAAAATTGACCATATGAAAAGCAGGGGTTTTCAGATGTAGCCTTGCCACTTTAAAGGTCTGACCTCGTGCTTTGGTTACCATTTTTCTTGTCCAAAAACGAATGTCTAAAATTGTTAATGAAAAACTAAAAAAAATGTAGGAATAAAAATTGGTCTAAGACTGTAGGGTCATTAGCTAAACAAACATTTTTACTGTGGGGTAGAGCCAGCTAATAGACTCCTTATGACATGCCCCTTGGTCCAATACAAGTTTGGTTCAGACTGATCCAAACACCATGGAGTAGTTCACAGATTAACAGAAAAATTTATCTTTTTACTTTAATAGGTATAGATTGTGTATTTAGTCTGTTAGCTGTGAATACTTCTTTACCTGTAATGACTTGTTAAAAAAAATTTCTTGAATATCCATTACCAGCCACTAAACTAATCAAAACTAAGACCAAAATGAAACAAAAGCTTATTTTTAATACCTCCCATCACTCATTATAGCCACTCTTTCATTCAATTGGTGTGACCAAGTTCATAACCATCAATTTCCATACTATAACTTAATATTATACACGTGTTTATACTTAATTTTATTGCTCTTTGAATTTTGTCTACTTAATAATCCTGCCACATAAGTTGTAAGTCACTCTGTGAAGGTACAGCTCATGTTACCAGATTGAATTACACAACATCCGAGCTGATCATGAAATACATCTCGTGAAGAATTATTATTTTTCATTATCTAACCTAATAATTTTTACATTTTAGTTACTTTTATAAGAATAAATAATACACATGGAAAACAAGAAATATAGTACTCAGCTTCAAAAATGTCACAAACCAACCTGCTTCCTTAACCAACAAGTACTGGATATTTGGTAGAATTATCTTCAAATATATACAGCAATTTTTCTTTTCTTAAATGGTTTATGCTTTACCAGGTGATAAATTTCACTATCATATGCCCTTAAAAGTAAATACCTCCATAAAAGAAATAAATTTCATTAGTTTAAATAATTATTTAAATTGCTAACTAGGTTTTCATGGTTATTTTTGCACCTTAAAGAAATATCCATAGGTCCATATTTGTAAACAATAAGAAAAAGAATACTAACAGAACCCATTTTCATAGCAACCTTCTCTTCCATATGGGAAAAACCCTTCATGTATCATTACATTTGTTTAACCTGAAAGTTGCAGTTACAAAGTCTTTGACATCCTGATAAATCCATTGAATATAGCATTTAAATAAAAAATCAAGTATGTAGTGCAAACAATATTTTCTTGTTTCCTTTACAGTTAATCACATTAATAAAGCAATCTGATTATTTTTATAAGTAGCTGAAGTTGCAGCGTAATCTGTAGGTGTTACTGATATAGGAGAAATAATTCATTCTAATATTCTACACAATATTTTCAACTTTAAATGTTTCTCCAATCTCCACTTTAGGTATTGGATTTACATGTTGTTTATGGACTGTTTCAAGCACTTTTAATATTTGAACACAGCATTATTAAAATAAAAACTGACACAACAATAGTGACCTAACTCATTTAATTTGATTAAATTTCAAATACATAGAAGAAATTTTTATTTTAATTAAAATACAAATATTAACAATTACGTTTCAAAATGGAATGACTAACACTAAAAAGATAATTCATATCTTAATTTATGTACAAAATGAAGCAAAGACCAAACTATTATGAAATCACAGGTAATAATGGATGTAAGGTTCCTTGTTTTTGTTAGTATACAATTATAGAAGGCACATTTCCAAGTACATGAAGGATGCTACAACACTGTCAGAGCAAAATAACCTTTTAACGGTAGGAGTTCACTTCAGAATTAAACACAACCATGCAGAATCTGTCCAAAGATTAACTTTTTCAAGAGAAAAAACTTAAGATGTACACTGATTAGCTGCAGCAGAAAACAAATTACATTAAAGTGTCATGGTTTTATGCACAACAGACTACCAGTACCAAGATCACAAATGTGTTACAGAGATAAAACATTACATTTCATGTTTGATATTAGAAGAATACAAAAAATGATCATGTAAACTGAATCTGAGAAGCTGTTTTTATATAAACATTGTTCACGCATTTAATAGTTTTTTCTTCTTCTCCCAAAACCATGACATTTTTTTTGCCAATACTCTAATACATTTCCAAACTTAACAATAAAAATTTTGAAAACAAGTGAAAGTTATACAGGTTTTTATAGAAAAAAAGTATAAACAGTGACTGTAGTGTTAAAAATAATAAGACCCGATTTCCTTCATTAGTAAAAAAATAAAAAGTTACAAACTTTTCTTCACGCACCACCCTGCCCTTTTCAGATAAGAAATGGTAAACCTAATCTGCCTCTTGCTGGTGTCAGTTTCTGTTGATTCCTTGTTCTAGAAGGTGAATTCATCATTTTATTTTTGTTGGCATTTTTCCATTTCGGAGAGATTTTGCTGCCAATGACCTTCTTCTTGGTACTATTGGGAGACATCATGGAGCTGCGGTAATTGCTGCGAACAGTTTTGTTCAGGTCATTCTGTGAAGGAAGAGGAAAGGGTCTATATAGAGAAAGGATCTTGCTGACAGTATGGTGTGCTTAATGAATAATGCTAGAGATGTGTAATTTGTTCTGTTTGATAATCCAACTATCAGACATTGGCAGCCACAGATACCGGAGAACTTCTACCATCTTGTCGGGAGTTCAGACTTTTCTGGAAAGCAACAAGTAAAGCAGAGATTGGGAGCACATGCTCATATGCTGAATAAATTAGGAGAGAAGAAATTATGGTAAAAGGTTTTGGAAGAAAGAAATGAAAACAAGGAGAAGAACAAAAACCAACTCAAACAAATCAATATAACAAAAACCAAATTAAAAATAACCGAAAGGAAAATAATTTCAAAAATAATTCAGACAAAATAAAATAAAAACCACTTTCAAAAATCAATAATACAACTAAAAGCATATAATAGAACAAGAGAAACCAACTTAAAAACACTTCATTTAGCAATTAACCATATGAAATATTAATACATGTATCAAATTGTCACAAACACATACACCAAGTATTTATGTCTAGTTACAAAATTACAAAGACTATATATATTTATAGTCACTAAGATGTATTTGAAATCCTAAGTAAACTCAACTGTGATCAAGGTGATGCTGCAATGAGACATTTATAATGACAATGTTTGAAGCCAAAAACTTGAGACATAAACACAGAGGGACAATCAGACACAAGAAGCCACATGTTTGTATAGTTTTATTATTGTTATCTGGCAGAGTCTTATGATGTCTCAACTGTTTACATTTTCTAGATTTGATGATTCAACCAGAATCCCTTAATTTTTATCAGGTATATATCCAGAAATACCACTGACTGATAATTTTCCAGAAAATGTTTTATATGTTGAAGATAAAGATAAAACTTGCAAAAGTAAGCAATTAATTGTTAAATTACAAATTGATCTCCTTAGCAAATACCAAATATATTTTTGATCAACAAAATTATATCAGAGCAACAAAGCAAACTTTGTGAGTTTCATATGAACTGAAGCTTGAGAGAGACACAAGAAAGTTATTGTCTAATGTGGTTTGCATAGAAAGTAACATGAATGTTTACAGTTATTTTCTTCAGCAATTTATTATGAATGTCACTGCTGTTACAAAATTGTAAACATTGTTAGGTTGATAATGGTTGGAGACGGCTTGAATGGGTAATAAAAAAAACTTTAATATAAGTTTAACATAACAAATGTACAACGTTTTGTCATCATCAGGTACAAGTAATTTACACTGACACAGATATATATATATACACACACACACAGTATAGAACAAAGAGGTCACATGACTGGATACTGTTGCAAGACTTAGAAGATGTATCTTGGCACCCCAACGTGTTGGTTTAAAGTAGGGTTGTTTTGTTCAATTAAGAATGGATTCCTTGATTTT
>NW_013666727.1:261768-272650 GCF_000517525.1 Limulus polyphemus | reverse complement strand
AAATCAAGGAATCCATTCTTAATTGAACAAAACAACCCTACTTTAAACCAACACGTTGGGGTGCCAAGATACATCTTCTAAGTCTTGCAACAGTATCTGGTCATGTGACTTCTTTGTTCCATACTATATATATTGTTGCGTCAGCGAGGTCACGCCACGTTTTATAGAAATATCCTGTTCCTTCATGAATGCCCTAGCATTTACTAGATTGGGGGCAGTCTGGTATATATAAGATGGTCACAACGTGATGGGACAATGTGTGTAGGTAATGAGTAATTGAACTGCAGTCAGAGAGAGACGTATTGTTGAAGTCGAGCTCGTGAGACGTGAATTATAGTTTGTTATAGCGCGACTGTTGAAGTTGAGTGTATCGTAAAGTTGTATTCGGAAAGAATAAACCAGTTTTATTTAAGAAAGGACTTGTGTCGCTAAAGTTTCGTCGGAACGAATTTACGGAAATTCAATTAACAAACGGAGACGTAACAATATATATATATCTGCGTCAGTGTAAATTACTTGTATCTGATGATGACAAAGCCTTGTCAAAATGTTGTACATTTCCTGTTATGCTAAACTTATATTAAAGTTTTTTTCATTACCCATTCAAGCCGTCTCTATGTATTATAAGTCTCAAAGTGGGTTCCTCGTCATCAAATACAAAAAAGAAAGTCTATGAAACATTATCTGTATATTCAGTTTTTGGATCTGAGTTAAAGCTAAGACAGGTTTGAAATGACAAAAATTTTAGCATTTATCAGTCCATCAAAAAGGAAATCCAAAATGACGATACTAAACATAAATTTAGAAGAACAAAAATATTACCTACGTTTATTTGTAATCCTAGGAATTCAACAAAAATCATCTCCTTATTCAGAATGTCAGTAAAAATTACCAACCATAACACTCTTACAAAAAGTCCAAATAGTTTAGTGTTTGAGTACTGCTGAAATAATAAGGTAGGAAAAAATAAAACATTCTAATATTGTCAACTGTTACCTAGTATCAAACTTTTCTTGACTGTAAAAATTAGTTACTTGAGATCAGACTTATCTGAAACTTTACAGCTTAATTACTCATAACTAAACTAATTTCAGGCTTTCTAAGAGTAAACTTTTTTTGTTACTTACAGTAAATTCTGAGTAAGAAGTTACACTGACAAGAGATGGTACAGGACTCCTACACTTATCCTCTGTGCTAGTCTTACTGCTTGTAGTACTGACAGTGTCATCCCTTTGATTATCATCCTTTACAGTTAAAACTCCTCGGCCCTGTCTGTAAGGTGTCTTCTTTCCTGGGGTAAATCTCTGGATGAGGCAAAAAAAGAAAGTAAAAAAACATTCCTGAAAAAACAAAAATCCATTCCCAAGTCCAGAAATTTTACAAAATTAAAATGAAAGTTTGTGATTTGTCTGATAATTTTACGAACGTAGGTACATTTGTAGATTTATATTACAACCAAAATACCTTTTTTTAGTGAATAGCAAGTAACTGATACAGAACTTTGTATGTATTTTAGTTAACATTCTTCAATTTAAGGTCACTGTCATATGCAGCATAATTTGAAGTGTTACACAGTATTTTAAACAAATAGTATTATGGCATGAAGCCTTTTGCTGATGACGCCTGATGATATTAAGTTATTTTGGAATATCATACGACTAATGAATACATTAAGACTTTTTAAAATTGTATAAAGAAATTAAAACATTTTCTATTTCACGAAATGTCTATTGTTCAAGTTTTGGTGTGCATTAAAATTTTCTATGCATGTTTTTCTGAAACTATTATGAGTTGCCAATAAGGAACTACAATGGTACTAAGGTGAACACCAACACTTGTATATTTGTTCCTTAGCCATTAAAAAAAGCAATGGTTCTAAACACTGTTCATTGAACTTCAAACCTTTATACTACCAAAGATATGTTAACATATTTGTCATCTTTAGTGACCCTGAACAACTAAGTCATTTTGTACAATATCTTAATGATACATTAGTACATAACAATGATAGTTTTGAATGTTAAACATATCATATGAAGATAGTTACAGATTTATATTTTAATAACCAATTTAGAAAACTGTTTAAGCATATCTGGTTGAAATATTAATTCATTGTGCTTATAAAATAGCTAGCATGTAGACATGAATGTCTTCATAACTTATCTACTACACATAAACCCTTCTATTATGTATGGTCTATTTGATCTGACATTGGTTTCTATAATGCAATTATGTATATAACTTCTAATATTTAACGTAAAGAAATAAAAATTATTCAAAGACAAAATACTACATTAGTTCAAGACTGTTTCTATTAGGTTGAAACTGCATCAGGTCAATATGACCCAGAATCTAACAGAAGGGGTTAAAAAAGAAAAAAAAAAAACTGTATGGTAAATAGCATATATCCGAGAGGCATAACCAGTTGCTTATACTGTTAGATATAAACAGGTTAAAATAATTTTGAATTCTGGTATTATCATTTACAAAAGTTAAAGTTCAATTTTTCGACGTGTATGCCTAACTAATCTTAGGTAAAACACTTAAATGTTAGAAGCCTTACAGGAGAACGTCGAGGAGTCTTCACCGTTGAACGAGGAGTCCTTCCTGCCGATTGAGGAACTTTTCTAACTGGAGACTGAAAAATTGCCATGGAAGCTCCTCCGGTGTGCATCCTGCTCACATATGATGGAGTCATGCCTAAAAAGGTGCTACAGCCAGGATTAGCTAGCCTCGACATTTTACTGGGAGTTTTACTTGGTGTAGTCCCACCGTGTCTTCTCTTAGCAGGTGTGGGTCGGCTTCCAGCTACAATTTCCTCCTCTAGTTGTTTGGCTCTTTGCTTTTGCTATTAATAAAACATTCATTGCATTAATTTCTGTCTAACATTAAATCCTTTTATATCTACCACAGAATGTGAATTTTATTTGACTGCTAGCTATACAGTGATTATAAAACTTTTATCTACAAAGCTTAAAAGTTCTCATTCAAAGTTAATCATAAGAGGTTTACAACAGTTTTTACCAATTAAGTACAATATATTTATTGACAGCTACTATAACTAACTACTCTTGAAACAAGCTCAATGGTAGCTATTAATGACACAATGGTACTTGCAGATAATTACCAACGAAAATCTTTAAAATATTGAGAATGCTCAGAGGGCATACTAAATAAATGTTTTCAGACATGAAAAACAGGGAACTAAAATAAAAATTAAAAAGGTTTTCTGTCATTTCTCGCTAAAATATTTATTACTGTCTAATTTTTGATGTCTCTGGAGTCTTCATCAAGGCTAAGAACACTTTTTTTTTTTATATCAATGTGGCAAACAGATGATATATTTTTTTGCTCTGTTCCCAAAGAGATCCAAGCACAAGGCTTGAAAGATAGCTAATAACGAATATCATAACAAATAAATGTTTGAAACTTTAAGCATACAAAACATTTACTTCTCAATTAAAGAATCCCAGTAACTTCAATATATTCAAAAGGAAGTTGTACTTTCCACGTATACTTGAGTTACCAGTATCCTGTGATCTATCTCTATCTCTCTGCCTGTCTCCCCATCTCATGCAACATTGAACAATAGATGGTTCTGTTGAACTATAAAGTAACATATTATATACATTAAATCTTGACATTTGGTATTGAATAGACCGATTAACTAACGTCAGCAGAAAAAAGTAAGTTTTGAGACAGCTTGACTGGATAATGAAAAAAAAAAAAAAAAATTCTCATTTGCTAGTGCTACACTGACCTCCAAATTAACAGAAATTCACAAATTAATATATGGTGCAGGTTTAACTCCACAGCTGACTGCCCATTCATTTCTTTGAAGCTGAATCCAGATAACCACATCCATAAAAAAATAATATTATGTACCATTGTATAGTTTGAAATACTGTAGTTGATAGTACAGTTGGGTGATTAGTGGGATCCATAATTCATTAATTACTGGACTCATTAATCGATTACGTTCAACTAACAGATTAGTCTTACATTAGACTTAGACAGTTGGAATAATGAAAAACAGTAATTTGGAAACCTTAATTTCAATTAGATGATTATTTTCATGAAATTAATTTGTTTTATGTGACACTAATTGATGTAACCAATGCCAAAAGACCATTATTAAATTAATTAATTGGCCAGCTCTAGTTGTTACCACTTACGTGTTTCTAACAATGGAGACATTTCAACAGACTATAACACAGAGGTATGGAACTTATTTGAATACTTAGTGCATTAAAACATATTTAAAAGAACATTCAGCGAGTTCATAAACCACAGAGAATACTGACATCTTGTTCTCAGTTCACCATCAAAATAAAATACTGACATCTTGTTCTCAGTTCACCATCATGAAATAAAATACTGATATCTTGTTCTCAGTTCACCATCAGAATAAAATACTGATATCTTGTCCTCAGTTCACCGTCATGAAATAAAATACTGATATCTTGTTCTCAGTTCACCATCAGAATAAAATACTGATATCTTGTCCTCAGTTCACCATCATGAAATAAAATACTGACATCTTGTCCTCAGTTCACCATCATGAAATAAAATACTGATATCTTGTTCTCAGTTCACCATTAGGAAATAGAATACTTTTAAGAAGGATATTTTACCAGTCAATGTCACATTACTCAAGTTCTAACACAAAAGTAGACCAAGCTTTCAAATGGACATATATTTAATACTGTTATTAAAATAACTTACAGGTTCATTAGACCTCTCCTATGTAAAAATATACCAAATGCTAGACTCCTTTTAGACAGATACCAATACTTTGGGCAGAATAAAATTTCATGAATTTTCCTAGACTAAAATATGTTACTATTAACTACAATAAAATGATAAGCTGTACTGAAGATATAAATAAATTTATTTACCAAAAAAGTAAAGGACGTATTCATTTATCTGCTGGTGCAAGTTCAACTGTTTCTATAAAGATTCATGGATAACAAACACCACTGAAAACTTAAATGAGCCACATTATTAGTTACAGTCAATGAAACATTATATATTTTAATATTGTTTTAATTTAATTTTCCAAACTTGTTGTCATTTCCAAAAAATGGATACTGTACACTGATACCCATACTTGGCTTTATATTGTTTTTTCTTAGTTATCACTAGTGATTTTCTACTTGTCTCTAGGAAATATTGTGTGTCATTGACCTTGCTTAAACTGTTCTGCACATCATGACATTGGGTACTATAGGCAAGTCTAAGTGATGAATATTTTGTTTTAAAACAAATTAATAAAAATTACTAATAAATTATTTTATATAACTATTTTTGATGATTAACTCAATAAATATAAGTACAGTTATGAAAAGAACTGTGTAGGTTTGTTATATCTTTGAGCTGCCAGACTGTGCTGAAATAATTAAACTGTTTTAGTTTTCATATTTTTCAAATCTTTTCTGCACAAATTACATGTTAATTATATAATGTGCTCAGGGTATCAGTGTCCCTGCTATGACTAATCACCTGGGGACTGTTTTATTATTGCATCAAAATTTGTAAGATCAACACTTACTTAATGGAAACAACCTATATTTAAATGTAACATTTTCCTAATCTGAAAACATATTTCTGATAGACACTCACCTCCTCACATAGAAATGCTATTTTCCTCACACATTTGACTATGAGAATTGCATGGCACTAGCCTTTAGGTAACTCCCACTTAAATTAATGTGTTTAATGTGAACTGCACTGGTGCATGATGATTTCATCATGCAACAATAGCCCTCCACAAATAGATGGGCAACAACTTTCGTGCCCAGTAACTCTTCCTATGCACTAGCACTTGTGATAACTTCATTCTTAGATGAGGCAAGAAAAACAAAAGTGCAGTTGAAGTGGGGAGGTTGGGTGAGAACGCTTGTAAAGGTATCTATCAGAAGTACATTTGTTTGTTTTTGAATTTCATGCAGAGCTACAAGAAGGGTATCTGCACTAGCCATCCCTAATTTAGCATTGTAAGACTAGAGGGAAGGCAACCAGTCATCACCATCCACCGCCACTCTTTTACCAACAAATAGTGGGATTGGCCATCACATTATAATGCCTCCATGGCTGAAAGGGCAAGCATGTTTGGTGGGATGGGGATTCAAACCTGCAGATTGCAAGTCAAGCCCCTTAACCACCTGGCCATGACGGCTCAAGAAATACATTATCAGTTTAGGAAAATGTTGACTTCCAAGATGACAACACAGAAATGCTAGAATCCCACACTGAAGTGGTGGAGAGGCCAGTGCAAAATTTTACCTAGATGAGCTCCCTTCAGAAAGTGCCCAAAGGGAAGCCCATGGAATGTGACACTCAATGGCAGGGGCTCCACAGGGGCAAACCCATAGAAAAACACATCTCATCTCAAACAGGGTATACGTTTCACTTGAGATGAAAGGAAGGGAAAAGGCAAAAGAGCTTGAAGTGTCACAGAGATGGGTGGAATGTGATTATGACCAATTAAGCACCCACATGCAAGTAGTTGGCAAGTCAATATTTGTAGTGTGGTTAGGATGTGATCAAACCATACATTGGCTCACCTCAGCTCTACTGGACATACTCTGGCTGCAGGAGAGAGCACATTAGCTGTGTGAGGGGTGACCTGCACTACAATGGCAGTATTACCACCACCTCACTTCTCACTGTATTCTGCTAAGCCCATCCAGTGAGGATTCTCCATTGTTCACTAACTCAGTGGCTAGAACTGGTAAAAATGACAAAGGTCTCTAGTGCTCCATTTAAAGAAGAGGGGTGCAGAATTTACATTGGAAAGTCTTGGAGAAGTGCCTGGATTCCCATTGGACCACCAGCCAGAAAGGTCTTTTACTGTTGACAGTGTAATTGGTGACTGCAAAATCCTATTTTTAAAAGCAGGTTAGCAAGAGCCAAAGTAATGAGCAGTCACTTCTCTGGTACTGGCTTTTTCCATAATAGTCCATGGAACTGGCATGGTCTGGATCAGATAATTGAGTATATTTTTAAACCACAAGGATGCCTAAGTGGTATTGCAGAACACTCCATCTCGCAGTAGGCAGTAGTAGAGCTAGGGCAGATGGGCTGAACACTTTCTGTTATTCTGGCTCAATGCAGATTTTGGGAAATAAGCATACCCAGGGAGGCAACACGAGCCATCTGGTGGGATCCTGTTTGATGGGAAGGGGAACTTACTTATCCATCTCAAAGACAGACCCTTTCAGTAAGGGTAGAAGGAGAGAGGTCCCTGGAAGAAGAAGAGGGAGCCCCAAGGTTGGAACAGATAGCAGGACTCAGAAAAGGAAATGTCCAAGATAGGTAGCAACAAAGAGCCCAAACAAGACACAGGAGCCAATCCAGGTCTGAATGGTCATAGAGGTGAGAGACAGATGAGAGGAGATAGGAAAGACATTACAGTTACAGACTGGTCCAGGTAGAGGAGTATATAAGTGCAGTGGAAGAGGGTGTGAGAAGCATCAGGAATGAAGAATTGAGAGAAAGGTGGTAAGAGCAAGAAGCCAATGGCTCAAATGGAAATGTGTGAAAGCACACAGAACCACATTTAGGACTCAAACATAGGAGTCAGGGCAGAAGGAATGAATGGAGAGGACAGGGGAAGAAAACCACACTGTGGTATTAATAAAGGCAAAACATAGTGCACAATGTTGCCTGATAACCAACAATGGTGGAGACTGACAAACCTAGGTCGAACATCCAACGAACAAAAGGTAAAAAGGTGAATCTCAGTAGGATAGCCAGGAGGAAAGGAGTGGCAGATGGACCAACAACAAAACACCATCATATTTGATGATAGACAGACAAAGTGGAATGGCAATAGGAATGGGACAAAAAGAAGGCTACACAATTAGAAAATCTGGCCCAATGGACTGGAAAAAAATCCCACACGTGAAGATGAAGGTATGCAATCCTTTGATGAAAAATGGATGTGAGGTTGAAGCAAAAGTGAGCAGACATTGGTTATAGAAACAGAGGTCTGGATGCTAAGCAAAGAAGCAGAGGAAACCAAGGCAAAGTTGGCCAAAGAGATGCCACCATAGGACTCGAGGATTGTCAGGTATCAAAGTGAGGACTCAAAGGAGGAGAAGGATAAGCATATAAAAAAGCATGAAACAGTTCCAGCTGAGAACAAACAGTCAGAGCTGAAGGAACAGGGGACCAGAAGAGAGAAGCTTAGAGTTTACAGGGTGGCAAAGGTGTCTATGAGAGCAAATCCAGTGAAAGGCCAGGGGATAAAGAGATCATCCCATGGATATGACACAGTCCAGCTGAGAATAGAGGTCTGCCACAAAGTTCATAGCTCATGGCACACGACAGGCAACAAGATGAACCTGATGTGAATAAGCCCAGATAATTAGGTCCAACACCCAAAAACAAAGGGTCTTGGAAGGGGCGTCCCCTTAACAGTTGATGTAAGAAATGACTGTGGATACTGGCCTCTACCTGAAAAAAAGTATTAATATCCTTCATAGTGAAATTGAATTTAATTGTTTTCAGTACAACTGATTTGGAATAATAAATGATGCACCTTCCATAGCTTTATGCATTATGTAAAAGACACTGACACACGCATATTTCCCCGACTGGTGGTAAACATCCCCCTTTTCCAGACCAATGGAAACCCTGCCTATACTTTAAGAAATAAACTTTAAAAACTATGTTATCACATAATAAACATAAAACTTACCCTTTCTTCCTTCTCTTTATCCTTTTCTATTCTCTGGAGTTCCCATTGATTTTCTACAAACTTATGAAAGTTGTTTCCATTAACCAAAAATTCTTTGCCCTCTTGTTCTTCCCATGCTGCAATTTTATCCATAAGTTCTTTCTCCAGCTGGGAAAGTACAGAAGAAATATTTGATTTGTTAATTTAGAAAATCACCACATGAAGAATTAACAGTTCCACAAGTAGTCTTTGCTTTAATATCCATCATTCATATCCAGCTAAAAAACATTAAATAGTACAAACATTACTTCGAGATTCAAATCCAAATATTTTGACATATGACCACACTGATAAGTAAGATTCCATGTATTCAGAACTCAGAGCCACCATAGAACAAGCACCAAAAATGAGAAACTATCAATTTAACCAAAACTAACAATTTTATCTCTTTCTCTCCAGTAGTAAACAATTCCTGCCATGATTCAGTGGTTAGATGTCAAACAATATAATGCAACAGAGAAGTGGGTCCTTGAATCTATCAATCCTATACCAACAATATTGAAATTTGGGCATATTAGTGCTTATTTCAGAAATTAATAAAACTATGAAATAAGTTAATTATATCTTATTTTTCAATTTTGAATAATTGTTGGTTCTTATTCAGGAAATTAGAAATTTCACACGTCATTTACAATTGTGAATCAAATAGCTTCTCTTATGAGAACATTTTTTATTTAATTTTGATTTGTTTTGAAGCTGTAGAACTAAGGAATGGTAATTTTTATTCTTCTTCAAATAATCAACATTTGTTAAAATGACATTGCCAAGTCAAATATTTCTATGAGTCGATCTTCTCTATTAGTGCATCCAACTTTAAACAAACAAGGTTTTTAACCGGTGCTTGTTTCAGGAAATATTAATTATTAAATGGATTAGACAGTCTGGTTTCATCTGTGTACTAGAGGGCATTAATAGCAGAAATTGCATTTTATAAATTATACTGAAATTTCACCTTAAAAGTTATGACATCATGATATCATGCTCTTGTTATTACAGTTATTTTATGTTTTTATAGGAGGATAAACCATATCAATAATAATAATTTCAGAATACCATGAGAGTAAAACACCTGTGAAACCAACTTATAATCTGGTCCTCTATAAGTGTAGTTTACCTAAGCAAACAACTCTTGTATTTTAAAGCAAAACATTTCATAGTTGCTTGTCTATCATCAGAGAAGCACAAAGTATGTAAGAATTACAGTGGTTTGTATAACTGGGCAATTAATTTGATTACTTACAATTAGTGTCACATGAAACAATCAACATATAGTCATTATAATCTCCCATTATTAATTTCAATTAATTCAAATTTTTTCTGCTTAACTGAGTAATGTCATGACTCATGAAATAATCAACTAATCAAAATTATTGTTTCTGATGATTACTATTTTAAATTAATCTAACTATCGAAGCGTAGTGCATTTAGTTGAATATTATCAAGTAATGGGCCAAATGATTAATCTGTTATCAAATTCCACTAACTTCCAACTCAAGTGATTTGACAATTGAAAGAAAGAGCTAAAAACAATTTGGCTTCTTGGGAGTATATAATTATTAGATGTGTATATATGTTTCCTGAATTTTAAACTAGCACCATATAGATACCATTAGGAAACAAGAATTTAAGTAGATCTTTACAGTACATACATACAGTCTATGGTAATGTATGTCTAGGCCTTATAATATCTTCTCTGATGATGTTCTTTGTGATGGTGCTGACTATGGCTTGCCCCTCTGCAGCACAATTTTCATTGCTATAGGCTTTCATGCCATACATGAAGTCAATGTTTTCACCCTTTTCTTTACATGCTTTTCAAAGTCTTCAACCTTGTGCACACAGTATCTTCCATGGGTTTGTTTGAGCAACCCACAGCACAGAAATCATTGGGAGATGTTTGCAAGAACTCTCATGTCTACATATATCTTAAGGAGTAACTGGCATGCTGACTCAGACATTTGTCTGGATTTTTGTCTTCCCAGAACCATACGAGGCCTGTGAGAAAAGTATCCGACCTTTGGCAGGGGAATAAAAACTGGCATACCTGGAGCGTTGGAAACCTAATCACCCTCAAAGTAGTCTCCTTGGGACTCCACACACTTCTCCCAGCGGTACCGCCATTGTTGGAAGCATTCCGAG
>NW_013666727.1:260521-261218 GCF_000517525.1 Limulus polyphemus | reverse complement strand
ATTTTATCGAAGTTAACTACAAACTTCTTCGGTAGTAGATAGACCAGTCCTAATATGCATTGGTCAAGTGCGAGGAATGTGCTGGAGCATTGTCGTGATGGAGGCGCCAATTTCCTGTTGACCACAACTCCGGTCTCTTGCGCCACACAGCATCACGTAGGCGACGGAGGACATCCCTGTAGTACTCTTTGGTGATTGTTTGACCCTGTGGTGCGTACTCGTGGTGTACCACACCGCGGGAGTCAAAGAAAACAGTCAGCATCACTTTAACGTTGCTGCGCACTTGGCGGGCCTTCTTTGGTCTTGGTGACGTGGAATGCTTCCACTGTGACGACTGGGATTTGGTTTCCGGGTCGTACCCGTACACCTAAGACTCGTCACCAGTGATTATGGTGTTCATGAAGTCGAGGTCACTGTTTGTGGAGTCCAGCATGTCCTGTGAGACTTCAACACGAAGTTCCTTTTGCTCCGCCGTAAGCAGCTTTGGCACGAATTTCGCCGCCACTCTCTTCATAGCCAAATCTTCGGTCATAATGGAATGTGCCGAAAAAGTGCTGATGCCCACCTCTTCCGCAATTTCTCAGATAGTCACACGACGGTCTCGCATCACCATAGCGTTCACTTTGGCAATGACCTGGTCATTTTGGCATGTTGATGGCCGACCGGAGCGTGGCTCGCTCTCCACCGTTGTGTGGCC
>NW_013666727.1:252733-260500 GCF_000517525.1 Limulus polyphemus | reverse complement strand
CAAAATTTGATGCAGTAGCGCTGCTCCAGTCGTTCCGTCATTTTCCTTGCAATGAAAAACCGACGAGAGCACTACACACTACCTCACTCAATGGCTGCTTGCCAACAACTGACGCAATCAACAAGCAGGAAAAAATTCACGCATGCGCACAAAGGTTCAAGATCGGCTCATGCAAGCGCGCTTGATTCAAATCCATCAGGTTATCGCAAAAAAAATAAGGTCGGATACTTTTCTCACAGGCCTAGTACATTATTGATATCGATTTGTTACAAAGATAATACTTCTTCACGGTACAATGGTGTCAGCATGTCGGCCTGATAGTATACAAATTTAACCTTGGCATTTTATCAACTCTTCAGCTTGAGATGTTTTACTTGCCATTAACCTGTAATCATCATAAATCTCGTTGTAAGACTTTCACAACATGCTCTTACCCAATTTTGAAATGATGTATCATTGCAGGATAATAAGAAACTATCCAGACTTTTCCAAGCACTTAAGTGCACATTCTCTGTCCAATGTGATGACATATTTCCATTCGTCACATGTCAGACACCTTTGACAGCTGTTTTCATTCAGCTATGTACCTTGGGAGAAGCTTAAGGATATGGTTCTTGTATCAGTTTTGTAGACTAAGATGCATTGAAATTATTTTGTTTACAGTTCTATGAAAAGTTCCTATTTTGGATAAGGTGGACTATTGTGTTACACTTAGCGACAAGCTGTTTAACTTTCTTCACTACCTCTTGTGTCTCTCACTGATATTTGATCACAAAGTAACTTGTTTTATCCCTGCTAGAATCATACCTTTCCTTGCTTTAATGGCTTAACATAACAGATTTCCCTTTCTCTGAAATGCAAAAATCTCATATCTTGTGTTCTTTTGTAATTGTAGAATAGAAGAATTTAGCATCAGAAAGTCCTGTCATGTAACCTTTCCAGAAAAAGTTAATTTTTTGTGTCATCTGACTTGCAACAAGAGAGTCATAAGTTTAACTGTGTTGTTCAGGCCGCAGGTAAGGTATTTATGCAAATATTGACAACTGCCAACGGTGTGTGTCAAAACCATGGCAATACTTATAATAAATAAATACATATTACAAAACAAAGATGTACCATCACTTCAAACCACTTAATCTTTCACAATATCAATGAAGTGACAATTTTTTTTCTCTTCAATTTAAAGACCAATAGTTTCATTAGAAACAGAGCTAAACATACCTTGGGAAGTTCCTTTAGTAACTTCTTTCTTTCTTTTTCTTCCTGCAGAAGGCCTCCACCTCGATTGATGAATCTATTTGGATCACTGGCTTTTTTCTGTAAATAAACACCAATTAAAATATGTGGTGTATGACTTTTATCACTCTAAAAACTATAAGTAAGCAGAATAAACATTTTGTTATAATTCTAACTGTTGCTGGATAATGCAATGATCTGAGTCAGCGGTTCTCAAACTTTTTCGTCTGCAGACACCTGTATTTCTTTTTTAAATCTTGGTGGACCATAATGGGATCTGTAACCCTATGCTGCTTTTTCCTTTCCATAACTGTGCAACCTTTCGATGAACTACCCGAAGGGAGTCCATGGACCACAAATTGAAAACTGCTACTCTAAGTTTTAATTAAACCTGATGATCCAAAGCTTTTGTTTTGTTAAGAAAAAAACTTTTATGATAATACACACTTGAACTGCACATTACGATGCTAATCATACACACAAAGATCGTTATATCTACATAATTAAAGATCTTAATAGTTATTAAAAAATACATGATTAGTACTGAGTGCAATTGTATGTAGTCTTCATAAGAAAAAAACATCTATACACATCACAAAAGTGTTCACAGTAACATCCATGGATCTTAAATGAAAGATTACTTAAAACGTAAAAGCCTAAAAAATTTCACAACCTTTTTATGCGAATTCTATATGCAAATACTTTTATTTACAACTAAGAAATAAAGCTGAGATGGACTACAAAGGAAACTTTTCCTAACAATTAACTGCAGCTAATAAAATTGCTAAACCCTGATTCTACTACATGTATTACTTTTTATAAACTTGCATACTATTATTTTAATTTCATTTTTTCTCTTTAGTCATACATCATGTAAGTTTCTAACTACATGTAGTTATTACACATTGATTGTTTGAAAAAATAAATAAAAACCTACCTCAAAATCAATCATTCGTTCCCAAAGTTCTTGTCTCTTTGTTATTTTCTGAAACAACTCCTCATTCATATAATAAAATTGTTTCATTCTCTGAACTTCAATATCATGCAGGTTCAGCAATTCTTCAGTGTAATCATCTACAAATAAAAAACCATGTGACTTAACGTGCAAACATTATTTTATAGTATCCACATTTCTTCGAAAACTATATCAAATGTTACCCAATAATTATAAAATGAAAATCAACCTTCAATGGTCTCTGATTATCTTTACAAAAATTACTCAAGTTAATGGAATTCTCAGTTCAGAGACTTACATACCTCAGTTGAGACTTACATACGACGAAAAGAGTTAGTCACCTTATTTTTCCTATTAGTAACATTTCAGGAAATAACTCATTAGTATATTTTTCTCGTATTTATTATGTGATCTTTTTGTAGAATAACAACAAAATTTCTAGCTTATTATGCATACACTACACCAAAAAACTTGTAACAAAAATACAATATAGACTGGAAAGTAAAAATGGAATACTATTCCAAAAATTGGTACGCCATTAGCTGTTATTAATCACAACTTCTGAGTGAAAGTAAAATAATGTAAGTAATATGTCAATCACATTATATCTCCCACATTCAGTGGTGCAGGGCACTTTACCCAATATATGCATGATGCATTTTACAAAAACATAGGAGGACACTGCAAGGTTATGCTGCACAATGAAAATCACTATGGGAAAAAACAATGTTTTTCCTCAGTTATTTACTTTTTAGAAAAGTTTCTAATAAAGAACAATAGCTTAACTAAACAAGTAAAGTTTCTGTATTCACAAGAAAACATGAGATATCTGCTCTACTGTAAACCATTCTTATGTGTAACGTGCTTATAGCTGGTTCTTAGTCATAATTTTTCTTCCTGCATCTTGGAGAGTTAACTTTATTATTATCTTGATAAGTTTAAAGTAACTTATTAATGAAAAAGAAGTGTTTGTCAATTTGTTATGTTATTATTTGGCAGGTCAACATATTTGGTCACATAAAAAAAATCTTAAATTTTAAACAATACCCCACATTTATTTTGTGCCCTGAGTTAGCATTAACAGTGTATATATATAGGTCAAGTGTCTGATTTACTGTTCAACAATACAGTACTGTACTGCCAAAGATGTGATGACCTACTTTGAACAAAAAACTAGAGAGGTCAAAAATTAGCCATCAAGGTCTGATCTAAATCTCAGTACCACTTCTGTAATTTCCTTGGACATCAATACTTAACCAACCACACACATCCAAGAGTATGGCACTTCACTGATTTAAATATGGGGTGAAGTCCCCTATAACATTGTCTGCAGAGTGGTCAAAAACATACCTACAAATACAAAGTTTGTATTAATATTATGTATGACAACTGAGGTTGAGAAACGTCAATTGGCTAATAATAGATAAAACCACTTGTATTCAAGTTGCAACATCAAATTAGCACTATTTTGTTCAATGTTATTATGACTTCTTCCTAGGGGGTAAGAATGCTGTATGATGTTCAGAAAATTTAGGAATTTCCCAAACACTAATGATTTCACTTGGAGTGCATTGAAGTCAACCCAAAATTCAAATTGGTGATTAAAAAAATTTATGCATTAAATCCTAATTTTTTTTTGTCAATGTGTGAAACAACAACTACAAGTTTATTTTCTATAATTTTTCTAATTCACTGGTGCAATTTTGCCCTTCAGCCAAGATGCACCCATCCGGACGTAATATTTGAAATACAAGATTTTATTTTTTCAATCTGGACTATTTGATGTTTTTTTTTGATTTCTGCACTGTCTTGGATTAACCATTAGACCTGATATGTCCTGGTGCTAGACTCAGAATTTGTGGGGAGTATACAATATAAAGGCCAATCTCACTGTTCAGAGGTAAAGAGCAGCCCAAGAGTTTGTGTTGATTAACTGCCTTTTTTCTTGTTTGTCACTTTAAAATTAGGGATAGCACTGGAGTAACTTTGCACAAAATTTACCAAACAAGTAAACAGTCTTGAACTCCTACCAACCAGTTTCAGATGTTACATTATGTAAGTATTTATTTTCTCTTCCATGTGTTTAATAGTTATTATTTTTATTAATGTTGAGTATTACTTCAATGGTCTCTAAATGACTGAAAATCTCCATATTTATCACAAAAGCTTCACTTTTATTTAAGCTCAAAACAGCAGGACAATCACTATGTACTATGCACTAACTCCACAAAATTATACCCCATACAATGCTAGTTTGATTAATGTGAATAATGAAATAAAGTTGTTTTTCAAAAGCCAGTCACCTAAGTACCTGAATTTTTACATATGCACTGGTTAACTGGAGAATCTGAATTTTCTGTCACACACCAAATCTTTTGATTTCTCAAATGCAAAGCTGATATTTCAGGCCAAATGGTGCATACAACCTTTTCTCTCCCTTCCCCCATTACAGTGCAAAAACATGCAAAGTCACACAACAACTCATATTTCTTCAATCAACATGATTTTCAGAGTACATTTTGTAATAAATAATTCTCAGTTTTTTTTTCCTCCCAGGGGATATATTGAAATTAAAATAAATCTGATCACACTAGACAAACTCACTAATGTAATTTTATTTTAAGTATGGCTAATTGTGGACCAAAGTTTACAATGTGATATGCTATAAGTACACTTCAATTGATGATCTTTTGGCCAAAGAAATTATAAAGTTGCAAGTTTTTATTGTTGCGTAGGTTGTTTTGAATTATTTGGTAAAAAGTAATGTAAAGCCCAGTCCACTTGATTATAACAAAAGTATTTCATTTTTTGACTACAACTTCTACACTTGCACAGTTTCACTAACTACTAACAGGACTAGTTTCACAAATAACTCTTCAATAAAAATTCCACTTATTTGCTAATTTTTCATACATATGGTACTATTTCTTGTATCTCTGTTACTTCATTGAAAACAAACTCAACTTGCAGTGCTGAACCAACTAACTGACTGTTAGTCATTCTAACCATTGACTCTTGCCTAACTTACATATTATATCACTCACCCATCAGCTGACGTTAAAAATCTCTTGAGCATCTTCATGGTTTATAAAGACCCATACAAGCCCTGTACAGTTCACAAAAACTGGTACTATTTCTTAAACTTAATTCTGAATATTTGTTCATGACAAGTATTAAATTAAGTAAAATAAAAAAAGTACAATTTTTACATTTAATTTATTATGATCAACTATTACAATAACATCAGAATGCATATAAAAATTCTCCTATCCAGATTTTGCTATATCGAGAAAATGACTATGCTTTATTTCGATTGACTGCTGGTCATTCTATTGTTTGTTTATTGAATTTTATGCAGAGCCACATGAAGGTTATCTGTTCTAGCTAAACCAAATTTTGTAGTAGTAGACTAGAAGGAAGGCAGCTAGTCAACATCACCCACTGCCAACTCTTGCAAGATCAGAGAATTGGATTTGACTGTCACTCTTATATGACACTTTCCCCAAAATGTGGAAGTAATTTTTTTTTGTCAGAAATGGAACACAAACTGCAAAACCTACAGTCTGGCATGCAAACCACTGGTTTATGCTTGGATCCTCAAGTACTTAAAGGAAACTGAAACACATGTTGTTCAAAAAAGAAAAAGTGGATCCCGAAACCTTAATGTTAAAGCAAAAATTAACAAGTTATGTTTTAGTCCTGATATATACTGTTAGCTTTCTTTGGTTTTTAATAATGTGGTGATAATGCTTTAATTGCAGAATAAATAATAATGTTTCAAAAGATTTCACAACTGTGACAAAAATTTCTTTGCAAAACATTTTAAAATAGCCAAATATTTATAAAATAATTTCTCTAAGCACACATTATTGGTGATAAAATGTTCCTCACCACTATAAAAGGCAGAGAATTGCTTCCTTTCGTGCTCTCCCACAAAACACTTGTTCCACCAATTAAGTAGTTCTGTTCTCATTTTCTCCACAAAGTTTTGGATATTCTGCCTCTTCAGTGCCTCACATCGTGACAACTCTCCTTTTAACTAAATAAACAGATGAATTATTTTACATCTGGTCACTAGAAGTGTAGATTACTGTGTCTCTCTGTTAAGAATTAGTTTCAGTCTTATGGTGAAAATCACTACAATATCGATAGCAGACTAGTCATAGGAAATGAAACACTTTAGAAATTTGAATCTTTTTTTTTTGCTATCCAAGTTAAACAGAATGCTTTATATTGCAACTGAGGAAAGTTGGATTTAAACATTATCTTATATCAAATATATTATATAATAAAATCTCTTTGGGTTTACAAAAGTACAGAAATCAATCCTACACTTAATGAGCTTCAAAGGATTTTGTTGTCCACATAGTGTGAAGGAACAATTGCCAAAATATAAAATCTAGGTTGCTTCCATCTAGCTATACTAGTATACCAGTCCCACATACACCCTATTCAGATTTGTGTGACAGCACAATGAAATACTAAAATAAATTCAACAAAACACAATCCTATCATAAATTTAAACTCGCATATCCAAGTTGGCTACATTTTTTTGCAACAACACAGAAGGTCTGAAATGTTTAAACCTCAATATTAAACATTATACTATTTGACAAGTGACTCTTGCATAACAGTTATCTTGAAAAAAACAGTTAAAAATAACCTATACCAGGACTGCACTACAGGATATGCACACAAAACCTACATGAAATGAAATACAAAGTGGTTCATAAACTGGAAACACAGAAATCTGTTTATGTTTTAGGACAAATGAGACAGCAATGTTTGAAGAAGCTATTCTGCAAATAAAGAGAGTTAGGCATAACCTCTAAGGAAATAATTCAGCATACTAGTAGAGCTAGGCAGATGTGAAGGAAGTGTTTTGTTGAATTTTAGTCTTTCTTGATATACTGAATGAAATTATTTGTGCAATGGACCATTGCACAAATCTACTAGTAGACCTAATTTTCCCCACTTTTCTAATTTTTGAGACCCTCCCACTTCACTTATATTTAGATCATTTGATGCGTTTGGCCAATACGTTTCAGATGATGTTAAACTATCCAAAATGTAAGGTGATGCAGGTAGGTTTTCACAATTCAAATTCTTGTAACAATTTAACTGGGAATACATTAAATACTGTGGTTGAAGATAAAAGATCTTGGTATTGTGATCGAAAAATCACTTAAGTCACATAAACAGTATATTGTAGCTAGCAATAGGACTAATAGGATTTTGTGTAGCATCTATAGAAACATTAAATACAAGACAACGGATTTTATTGTTTCACTGTATAGATCACTTGTAAGGCCTCATTTAGAATACTGTGTATAGTTTTGGGCTCACTTCCTCAAAAAGGACATTGAATTGTTGGAGAAGGTTCAGAGAAGAGTCACTGGAATGATACCTGGGATGGTTGGATTGTCCTATGAGGAGAGACTAAAATCTCTAAACTTGTTTTTTCTGGATTTTATTGAGGTGTTTAAGATTATTAAGGGTGTTTATAATGTAGATCGATCAAACTTTTTGTGCTTAGCAGTGAAAACAATAGGACAAGGAGTCTTAAATTCCAATTT
>NW_013666727.1:248307-252169 GCF_000517525.1 Limulus polyphemus | reverse complement strand
GAATACATGAGTAGTAATGAGTGGTTATAGTTGGGAGCTGGAAGGCACATCCATGATGGGCTAATAAGCTCCTTTTTGTCACTTTCAAATTTTATGAATTTATGAATATTTAAAATTATTTCTGCTAATTTCCATTATGTTGTCCTTAATTAAAAACTAACTACTTTTACAGTAACCTTCATTTAATTTTAATAACTGCATACTTCAAGAAACTTTTCCATTTAGTGAAAAGATCAGTATAGGTCTACAACAAGTTGAAATTTATTGACTATTTCATCTCATCACACTTAATATACATAAAACTGTTCAACAAATACTTCTCAAAATCTCATGCAAAGGTTACCATGAAGTCAAAAGAAATCTAGTTCCTGCACTTTTCTAAAAATAATAAACTTCACATTTTTTTTACATGTCTAACAACGAAAACAAACATTGATACCATTAATACTTGGTAAAACTACATAATTACAAAATTGAGGAAAAACAAGACCAAACAAACATCTTACTGCTTTAAGAGTAGATGGACGGAATCCGTGATGCATTGACATAAAAATTTCTCTGTCACTTTTGTCAATCTCCAAACGATTCCATATGGTTTCCAATTTTTCTCTCAGTTCTGCACCAACTGTTTCATTCTCTTTGTACCGAAAGTGTAGCTAAATGGTAATAATAATAACGGAGGAAAAAAAAACTTATCAAAACTTGATTAAACAAACTGAAATGCTGTAACTACATCTATAGTATTATAATTTATTTGCATCAATTTCATATTATTCAATTCATTGCACATGAAATAATTCTTCTAGACCCAGATCCAGGTTTGATTTGAATATGATGGATGCTTGAATTTGAGACCCTAAATGGAATATACATTATTAATATTAAACAAGAAGGTCCATTTTATATTGTTATAATACAAAAATAACCCTCAGTCAAGCTACTTTTCAATAATTCATTTTCTAAAATGTTTTTTTATGTTCTTCTACATTAATGATCTGCTAATAAGTATAGTTTAAAGAACAAATATATTGTGAAGTAAAAAAAAAACAACTAATGATATAGAAGTTCCAAAGCCAATGTTTTACTTTTTAATTGCCAATTTCACCACACTAAACAATCATATAAAAAAGGCTGTAAAGTTAAAAAAAAACTCTCAATAAAACTTAATTACAAGATGATCCTAAAGTGGGTTGAGTTGTAAAAGTAAAAATTTAGCATAAACTGAAGTATTTGGTACAACACTTTTATAAAAAACAACAACAACAACATTCAATTGTATTCAAAAAAAGTTCAAAGGAAATCATTTTACTTATGTTTAACAAAATTAAATTTTAGACTTAGTGTAAATCTGAGAATATGGCAACAAAAGTGCTAATCATGCTCTTTAATTTGTCTTAAATCGTAACATTTTGTGTGATACATCTATCTTTATACAACTTCACAGATATATATTCTGCAAAACACTATGACTATATTCAGAAATATTAAAGACATCACCCTTTTCAAATGCTGACCCACTTTGACATTAGCATTAGAATATTTTATTGCTAATCTTAAAAGCAGCAACATATAAAATGATTAAGAGATGGGTTACTATGATTGTAGTTTATAGTGCAAAACCAGGTAAATAGACCTGTTTTCAATTGATACATACTAAAGTTTAGCAAACCTCTACAGAGATTTTCCAGAATTGGAAAAGTTATAAACCAAAACTACAAACAAAAACAACAAAAAACATGCAGAGATTGAATATGTCATATTAAAATAATTTTGGAGCCTCATCACAATGTTACTGTCCATCATGCTTTATCTGAAAATCTTGAAATTAGTCCTGCAGAATATTTCTTATTGCAAAAGTTTCTGTTGTAAGGTTGTCATATCCAAAGCACATCCGTCCTCTCTGCTTGTTTTCCATAACCCACCTAGTGTACAAGGGTTTCCTAATGCCCATTTCAATAGTCCAATCACACAGAACTCATAAGCATTGCATTCAATGAGTTGCAAGGAATAGCATGAATACCTGTTTCATTTTCCATTTAATTGAAGTATGAGACAGTTGAACAGTCATGGAAGCAACTTGTGTTGCTTTTCTGAAAGGAGATCCTTCTTGATTATGTTGTATACTGTTTCATGGTGCATGTGGATGGCTTTTGCCACTGACTTTGCTTACCACATGTTCCAAGTCTCTTTCTGGGTGGTCCTAGTGTCCAAGTTGATCCATTGGACCCCAATCCCATGTTCAAGAAATGTTAACTACAATTCCAAATTTACTATGTGTACCAACACAAAAAATGACAAGTTTTGAATAAAATGCAAAAGTCTGTCATATGCAAAAACTAGATGTGTTACAAATGTATTTGTACTCAAGAAGTGTTTGTGAACTAATGATGTCAGCCTGATTGATTGAGACTCTGAGGAGTTGGAGTGCAAGGTGATGTTCACGTGAAGAATAAAAATATTTTTGTCCATCATACAGTTTGCGTAGCATATTTGTATAACCTCTAGAGTAGAACCCTCAAAATGTATAATCTAGTTTTTTCAGTATCCATATATATCTTATCTGGTATTTCTTCTTCTCTACTACAAAATGTCATTAAATTAGCATTGTAGGTTGAAATGAATAGTTCATAATTCTTACATTAAATGCATAATACCATGGTGAATGGCACACTGCGAAAGGTCATAGCATGCACATTTTGACCCCCACCTGTGCACATAGGGTTAAGTTCAAAAAGTATCCACATCTTGAAAATCCTAGCTTCCCAATCTAAACACACTTCTATGATCTGAATTTATGAATATTTTGTGCTAAAAAAAAAAGAGATGTTACACACCTTTCCCATAATGGATACATTTTCAGTGCCATCATACATCTACAAAATGCCAAGCAAATAAAAGTAGTTGTGATGCATTCTGTTCCACTTTGATTGTTTAAATATAACATAATCAACTCTCTGTATAACCTTATTATCCATTTGTGCTTAACTTGGTAAATGATGTGCAAGCACATTTAGATCTCTAACCAACAAATGGCATGATTAGTCATCACCAAACTAGAAACTGTTAAGTTTAAAGAAATTTGATCAGGATGCCAAAAGGACAGTTACTTAAAAGTGTGTTATTTCTAAGATATATTTTTTAATCTTGCTTGAAATCAATTTTTGTACGATTGTTCTTAAGAAAGGAGTAATGCAGTTAAAAATGCAAACTTTAAATGATACATAAATTAATTAAACAGAACTCAAGATCAATAACAGTTCAATTTAAGTTATACACATTTCAAACAAATTTTAATTGGTATATATCTTTGTTTTAGTGTCCAGCATAAGATGAAGTATATTTCAAAACATACGGAAAGGTTCAATTTATTGCTTAGTCCATGTTAGAATGAATGATTTACACTATCCCTTCAACTTAACAAATCACCATTTATAGACAATTTACTACTTATTCACCTCTTCATATAATTCCTTTACTGCTTTCATGTTCTCCTGAGATAATACAAATGACGATTCCTCTTCACAAACAACTTCACATTCCAGTTGAGTGTCAGGGGTTGTCTCCAGCTCTTCCATGAGCTTAATTACTTGTTTTCTGAGAGCAAGGTACTTGGCCAGCCGTCTTTCCTGTAACATTATAGGCCCATTTAGGTTACTAACTTAAAAAGTTTATTAGAAGTTCTCCTTAAAGACTACAAAGATTCTAATAAAATAGATTCTTAGGTAAATGTTTTTTTTTAAAATGACTCCTTTAAACTACCAGTGATTTTAAAACAAATTTTCTAACATGAAATAAAGATAATTAATTCACTTAATACAGAGTTGTGTAGTGTGTGTGTGTATATATATATATATATATATAT
>NW_013666727.1:235982-248286 GCF_000517525.1 Limulus polyphemus | reverse complement strand
AACTAACTAGTAAAGTAAAGTAAAGTAATTAATTACTACTTAATACTACGAGTGTGTGTGTGTGTGTGTATATATATATATATATATATATATATATAAGTCTATGATGTCAAAAGAATGCATAGGTTCTGTAACTCTTAATATAAAACGATAAAACCTGAGCACTTTTGAAAGTGCTTGGGTTATAGTGTTTTAATAGGTTTTATAAAATAGGTCTAATACTATAAATTGCCTCAGTTGTATATAGGCAATGAAATCAGCACTATATAAAAATGATGGAAACCTGTACATAAACCAAAACCAAGATTTATAGTGTGAAATTCAAAACTAAAGTCATCACTCGTAGCCAATTTCAACTATACAAGTCTCTCAAAATTTCATGAACAACTAGCAACACATATAAAACAAAATTAAGAAACATAGATTATGTCAATAATGTATAAAAGGTATAACTTTTCAAGGAAAATGTTTGCCTTGAAGATTTTGGACACTATTACTGCAGAAATTTTCTTTTAAAAATTATACCTTTCATACTTTATTGACAGATGTTATGATTTCTAATTTAGTTTTATATATTTTGTTAGTTATTCATGAAATTTTGATAAGTTCATATAGTTAAAATTTGTTATAAGCAATGGCCTTTGTTTTGAATTTCACACATCTCGGTTTTGGTTTGTACATGTACGAATACACACATACAATTTCACCAAGTTTGGAAGGCCAGTTAAAGTATCAAACAAATATTTAAATAGTATTAATGTTATTAAACTGGACTGTAAGCATAAATAAACTGGTTAAAACATTTTTTTAATATAGGTATAAAAAGTTTTAGGCTTTCAAGTTTTTATCTACTTATTAACAGTACAAGTGCTTATCTGTAGATGACATTGGTAATAAAATAAGATCCATTCATTGATATAGTGTAAAGAATAAGCCATTTACTAAAAAATAGTTCTGATAATGGGATAATGACAAGTTACATGTAGTTCAAGTAATGTTACAATGGCTTCTCTCCTGACCAATAAGCATAAACATTTTAATGAATATACATAAATACAACTTTTATAGTGGAAGATGATTTGAAGCTACCTGCAATTTGGTACAGGTATGTTCAATTTCATGTCTGAAAACACTGAAAGACAAAATTATTTCTTTTAGGGTTAAGTATTTTTGCAATTCACTTAAAAATTTTAAATTTAATACAAACTTAGTGATTGCAACTTTTTACATATTCATTAATGTTAAAAAGTATAAAAAAGCGAGTCAGACAGTAAAGCAAGTTTGACAAAACAAAAGCAGTATAGAGCTTGAAATTAGTGATGGCTAGCCGGCTATATGCAAGTATTTAACTAGTGTCCATTAAAGGGCATGATTATAAGTATTCAGATCACTTGTCAACAGTAAAGCTGTCCACATGTACATGTATGGGAAAACCACAATATGATAATCAGGTGATAAGCCTTTTCTAGTAGCTTGTTGTGCATCACCCATGTTTAGTTTTCAAAGGGCTTCCCATGTTTACAATAGCATGGGAACAATAGTGCTTTCAAGCAGCATTTTTGAGCTGTTTTTTTTTTCTCATTTCATACTGGGAAAAGTAGTTATAATCATATACTTAGATCTAGTATTTTATAGTATATTAAAAAATATATTAAGTTTAAAGTGTGACACTCCTTAGAAACTTACATCAGCTACCTGGTTACCTGTTAAGGGCATGTAATCCCCCCACCCCCTCATGAGGCTAGTACTTTGCAAGCAAGTTTGAAAGTATCTGACAAGCATTTGCCAATAGCCAAAAAAGTTAGCTTTAACCCTAGCAGTCCCAGAAAATGGTTGGTATAAGAACATGTGGTTACAGGTTTAGTAATCAATGTTCTACTTCCCAAAACAGTGAGTACGTGTGACCTACATTGCCTATCTACAAAATCATGTGATTACTTGACAGTTTATAAACTACAGTAATCACATGTTCAACTTGTTTACTGAAGGTGCTAGAGTAATCATTTAAAATACTTACAAGTAATAGCTTTTGTCAAAAGATAATCCAATAATGATGGACTTGATTATTATCAATGAATAATGGGAGGCTGTGATATTGTCTTGTTGTTGGTTGTAATTGGACCAGTTTCTTGAAGAAATGCTTGGTTTTAGACTACAGGTCGTTCACGTGCTGTTAAAAATAAGTTTGTTGTGACTGAAAATACTGAAGTGTGTGGATGTCAACTTGCAATGGGAGATAAAAATGGAGATCTTACTCATGTTGATTATATACCATCAGTGAACCTAACTATTACTTCATTTCAGACCCAGACACCAAAGAGAAAAACCTGAGCTACTAAATGTGCTAAAAACTTTCCACAAGCTATCAAACCTGACAGACAAAATAAGAAACAAGATGGCTAAATCTGGTAAACTATGTCCCCATTAACGTTTACTGTGTATGTAAATCTTCCTAATTTGAATAAATAACACCTGTCTGCAAGATTGGGATGGATTTTCTATGTACCAGCAATCTTTTAACCTTCAAAAACTAATCAGATCTAGAACTCTCTGTGTTGTACCAGTTGTATAAGTTTAGCCAAATCCATTCATACATCCAATCTCAAGACATGCTATCAACAAGACTAGGACAGATGAACATACAGGGACAAACCAACATGCTCTGAATTGCTGTAGGAGCATAAAAACTGTATCTTTATTTGAAGGTATTAAGGAATATATATAAATAGTAAAAACAGGTAAGCAGAGCAATGTTTGTCACCCATTTTATTATGTAAAAATAGCTATTGTAATATCTCTTACTGTCTTTCTAAAAGCACTACAAATAAAAATACTATCCTGCTGTTCTAGTGATTTCGTTGTAAGACTTAATCTAAAAGTAACAAAACCTTAAAATCATTAACAACAAAAAATAAATAAAAAAAAACTGTTTTGGAGGCTTTTTAATAAATCCATAGGTCTTCTGAATTCTCTTTTCAAAAATGAATTTTCATTTCTATAGAATTTTATATAATTCAGTGCACAAAATAGAACAAAAAATATCAAAAATTTATCAATGTCTGAATTTCAATAACAGGCCACAATATCTGAAGTAGCTGAAAACTGCTAAATGCAAGTTATATTTTAACAGAGAAAACACTGCTGAAGTAAAATTTATTAAATTTTTCATGAAAAATTGTAAAAAAGATAAAGACTATATGCCTTATTTTTGGTCTAAACATGTTCTCACATACATTATTCAATTTAAATAGCATTTTATAAGTGTATACTACACTCTAGTGCAATATGATAATTTATTTCACTCAACATATTTCCACAATTTGTTCAAGAGCAACTTTCTACATACACCACTAGAATCACAATGACTAACAGACTATACCAGCCATTCTGAGTCTAATCAGAAGTTAACATATTTCCACAATTTGCTCAAGAGCAACTTTCTACATACACCACTAGAATCACAATGACTAACAGACTATACCAGAGTTTATGGTCATTTTGTCACTATACTATATGCCTAAATTTACTCCAGTTACCACTTTGTAGTATAGCTAGTATTTAAATATGATGTATTTACCTAAAACTGATCCAAGCCAAAAGCTTATGAAACAAATACCCTAAAACTTTATCAAGATACAGGAATGATATAGAAAAGTGAAGTTCTACAAGTTCAGTTATTATTATTTCATTACGATGACTAAACTATTACAGATTGCAAAACAAATATATACATGTTTACCTTCACCGAAATAACCTCTTCCACAGTGCATGTGATACAGACATAAAATCTATAGGCTGGTTATCCAGTCTACATATGTGATAAAATAATTCAATACCTTTTCCTCTTTAAGCATTGTGATATGTTGTTCTAATTCTTGAAGATCCTCTTTTGGGGGAACAATTGATCCACTCTGAAACACGTGAGGTGGCATAGCTAAATTTGTACAAAGCTTCTGCTCAGCATCACGAAGATGTTTCAACGCTTTTAGACGTTCATGCTTTTCTCTTGACAATTCATTTGCTCTGGTTCTTAGGTCTTTTTCTAGTTGAAGAATCGATAAACCTTCATCTGGCTGTAATGGATGATGATGTTTAAAGCCAAATAGCAACAACACTGTACATAACCTAGTTCTAATTTGGAGAAATTAGAAAGATGTCTTGTTTGGTGTGGAGAAAGGATTTTAAAAATACAAATGATATACAAAAGTACTACAATAGTAATTTATTATATAACTTCACAATAGTTGCTTTAGCAATTCAAAAAATTTCAGTTGAAGCATGTATACATAAAAGATTATTCCAACATTATGATAAGCTTTAATATATGTCCCTATACCAGTCAACTGGCAAGGGCCATATGATTTTAAAATGCAAAAAAAAAAGGGGTAAAAATACAAAACTAAGTGCACAATAAGGACAAATCAAAATTCTTATAGAATAGCTTTAGAGCTTAATTTTATGTTAATAAGCATTTACACATCTTACTACACATTATATATATATTCAAAGGTTTATACAAGAACAAAATTCTGAGCTTTTTTAAAGACTTCCCAGTATGGAATTACCTACTTTCCAGAACCACAAAACATTAGTTACTTATAACTCAAACTTTTCACTTTATTTACAATAACAAGTATTCACTCAAACCTACAAAATTACTTCATAATTAGTCAATGGAGTCATTACAAACAGCAACAACTTTTTTAAATTCCTACTCAAAATAATAAGTAATTGAAAATACTGACTTGGATTATAGTATATTTTTAATTACAAATGTAATATAGATAGAATATTGTGAAACCAATTTTAATTTTTCACAATAAACCCAAACCAATTTCAGCTTTAGTGACACATCTTTGTATTTGTATTTTAGTGACACATCTTTGTATTTTTTTATGTGCAAGTCTTATCTCTTTTAAGAAAAATTTGTTCATTTGTTACAACAAGGTCCATATTTCATACTAAAACTTGTTATATCATATGTTAAGTTCAAGTGGCAAAAGTCTGAAAAGATCATAAGATCACAAGAATATTTGTTGTTAAAATTGACTTTTTAAAAGCTTTTAAGTCTTTTTGTAAAGGCAGTAGATGAACTACTCACAAACTAGAGTCGGGTGATTAACTCAATTAATTTATTACCTATGAGCATTGATAACACAGATTAGTGACACGTAAAATAAATGATTAATTGGAATTACAGTTAAATCAATTAATGTCATGCAAACAAACAAATAATTGAAATTTGTGTTCTTGATTATTCCAACAATCCAAGTAAACAAAATATTAGCTATTACTACTTTCATTGTCTTGACTGTATGCGATGGTGTGGTAAAGCAGCCATTTATGATGTCTGTTGTTCATGTTCACCTTGTACGTCTAAATAATACTGTGGCTTTAACGTAATATATTGCTTGCTTATTTCAAGCTACAAACAATATTCGGTGCTACTATAGCATGTGGCCTACAAAGATATTTCTTGCTATATAAGTTATACCTATCCACGTTTTTGTTCAGCAAATAATAATAATTTAATAAGTTGTGTTACAAAAGAGTACCTTAAATTTGATTTATAATTGTGCTTGCTTTGATAGTTGAAATTTATTTCATTCCAAATTTGCCCCAAAAATGTCATGTAATGGCATTTTATACTTTCTTAGTTTCAAAGCATTACTTATAATAAATGGCACCAGTTGCAAATAAACAAAAGTTAAAACAGTGATGATGATAGTATCTGTATAGACTGCACACTATAGTGTAAATATCTTTGTAGACCACATGCTATAGTAGCACCCAATATTCACTACACCAACTAAATTGAAGGGCTAGTACCCTACAACTTGCTAATAAGATGCTTTTTTTAACAACCCAAACTACAAAATTATCTCCCTCTCACAAACAAGGCCCATATTCAGGTCTAGCTTCAGGGTCATGGGATGGTCACTATATTTCCTCACCCTGAATCTGAACCTGTCATGCTACAGAAATGCTCTACAACTGAGCTAAAGAGCTAGTCTTTAAGAATTTGCTAGTAAGGAACTTTTTAAATTAACTTAAACTACTACAATACTAATTCATCAATATTGACTTTCACAAATGTTCTCTTTTTTTTAAGTTAATCTTATGACATTAATTTAGTGTTCCTATTCAAGTATTTTGAGTTTGTAACAATAACATTCAATAATTTTTACAAACAATATATACATTCTTTATAGATAAGTTTTAAATTGCATTTCTTAATTTCCTTAGAAGATACTGTGTGCATAAAAAAAATTACCTCATATGGCTGAGTTGATAATTCTTGGCAAAGTCTGAGGATTTCTTGACCACAGCTCTCTACATTCTGCAACAAACGTCTCCGTAAACACTGTTCTTCCTCCACCATCTCTTCCAGCAATGTACGAAGATGCTTCATCACTACATCTGTTCTTTCCTGGCGTTGATCTCCATAGATACCAATCTCATCCCAGATATTAAACAGCTGGTCAAGAGAACTGCGAAATGTCTCTAGGAGCTGATTTTCTATTTCTTTTCTAAGAGTTTGGTTAAAATATGGAATAATATACAATCCGAAGTACAAATAAACAAAATTGGCAAGTTTGGATGAACACGTATTTAATTAAAAATATCTCTAGGTGAATTGTGTTTTTATAAAATTAAATATGTTGATAATAGGTTATGTTCTCTTTTGTAAATTATTTTCAGCATATTCTTAAAAATAATACGCAAATGTGTTGAACATATGAGGAAAATTAAAACAGAAAGATGCTTAACAGGTTGCAAAATGGGTTCAAACTGTTGAGGAGAGGATACATGTAAATACAAATGTTTAGTGGGAGAAATTTAAAAAAAAGTTCTTTTTTGTAGACCATGTCATAGTAAATTATGTTAATAGCAAACTAAAGAAGTCGTTACCCTGATATAGAGAGCTTTTTGGTGCTTTATAGAACAGTTTTTTGTCTCAGGTCAAGTGTAGGTAGGAAATTTTGAGTAGTGAAAGAAAATAGAAAAGCAATTAGTGAGGATGTGTCTGGATAAACAGGTAAATGGGCTTGACCTCTGAGACAGGTCTTAAGGATGGAAAAAGCGTTACTAATGGCCTCCATAAAAGTAGGTTTGGAAACTGTTAAGGAACATTTAATGACTTCATTGGAACTAATTTTAGTTAGTGATGAGAGTTGCTGACTTTGGGGGATAATGCCTTCTTGAACTTCCTCGGAATTCTGTTGTATTTACCACATCTGAAGACAATCAATTACAAAGGCTGACCATCCTGTTAAAATGATTCAAGTACTTGCAACTCCAATCTATTCATTACAGCCCTTTACTTCCTCTCCTCTGACAAACCCTTAACCTATTGAGCTAAATTATCCTTCAGTGACCCCTAGACTCACTAAGATACTTTTCTTTAAACATTTTCCAAGTGGCACTTTGTTGAAAGCCTTCCACAAATCAAGATATGCCGGATCCACACTTTTACCATCATTAATAAGCAGTAACATCTTTAGAGGTCAAAAGATTCAAAAATTCTTCAGGGTGTTGGTTTAGAGTAGGGTTGTTTTGTTCAATTAAGATGGATTCCTTGATTTTTCTATACTGTATGTATGTGTCAGTGTAAACTACTTGTACCCAATGACGACAAAACCTTGTCGAAATGTTGTACAATTGCTGTTATGTTAAACTTATATTAAAGTTTTTCTTCATTACCCATTCAAGCTGTCTCCAAGTATTATTAGTCTCAAAGTGGGTTCCTTGTCATTGAAATTGTTAGGTTGATTTGCAAAGCATCTTTAACCCGCTTCTCCAAAACCTTTACCACCTCAGAAGCATGTCTAACTATCTTACAATTACCCGGACAATGACTGTCACCTCCTTTAAAAATAGATGTAACATTAGCCAGCTTCCATTCTCAAAAAATGGTGAAATAAAAAAAAACTTATAAGAAACTAATAGATGATAATGTTAATGTTAAAGTGAGATATGGGTCCCTAACAAATGCTGATGACAAAGTTTTTGTTGAAGACTATGAGATGGGGAACATTTACGTGTTTTCTTATCCTCTGTTTTTACAAGAAGTTGTTAGTAATATTTTTGGTCCTGAACATTCTATGAGAAATATTTGGATTAACCTGAATCATGTAGATATTAATCCCTTGACAGTAAAAAGAAAAACTGAGATAAAAAATAAAGCACCAGGGCCAGATAATGTTCTTCCTAAAGGTTTAAAAAGGAGGTCAAAGATCAAATATGCAAGCATTTCTTCCTTTAATTTTTTGGCAAGTTAATTGAGAATTGGCAAAAGGTCAAGGATTGAAGACTTGAAACTGTTAATATTACTTCTATTTTTAATAAGAGATATAAAAATTACCGTAAGTTTTACTTCTGTAGTGGCAAACTTCTATAGTCAGATAAAAGAAATGTTGCACAATTATCTAGTGAACCATATCATAAAAGCAACAGAGATTACACAAGTGTTTATATATTACACAAAATATTCTGCCTGTATGTAAAAACAGACACATAGAAAGGACATTGAATTGTTGGAAAGGGTTCAGAGGAAGACTACTAGGATGGAAAGATTATAATAAAAAAGTTAAGATCTCTGAACTTGTTTTCTCTTGAAAAAAATAATTAGAGGGGATCTAATCAATGTATTTAAGACTTTAAAAAGGAATTGACAGTGTTGTTTCCTCATCCTTTTTATATTTAATGGTGAAAATGGTAAGATTAGAGGACACACAAAGTTTGCCAGGGTAGGAGTCAACTTCAGCTAAGACAGCTATATTTTTCTGGTTGATCTTTGGAACAGGTTATCTTCATATATGGTATATACTGTTAATTTAAAGAAAAGCTTGATGAATATTTGAATGATATGGGCTGGCTTTGAATTTTTTATCATCTAGTTTAATTTAGTGAATAGGATGTTATGTGATGTTATCTTGTTATCAGTGGAGTACTTCCGGGGTGGGAGCAGTGCTTGGGCCTTTGCATTTTCTTATTTAACTTAAAGATATTGATAGGAACATAATTACTAAGTCTTTGGATGATATTAAATTCTATTTTCTAGTTGCTTGTAGATGTTGAGTTACTACAGGATGACACAAATTAATTAGTTAGTTTAACAAATATTTGGCTAATGACTATTATTCTTAAGTAATACATTTAAATTATCATAACTAGCAGAAATGCTACCCTACAGGTGGTTGTTTGTGCTAGGAATTATTAAATGTAATATTAAACTGTAATGTTTTTATATAATAATAGTAGTACTGTTTATTGAAAGAATAATAGTTTTTAAGAAATCTGGTTTCTCAGTATTACATTTAAAAATTACATCGATAAAGATGTAATCAAGCCCTCACGTACAGTCCTAGTGAAAGTTGTGTTCTTGTGAGTATAGTACTTTTATTCAAAATTGTGTTCTATTATAAAGAAATGGTTGTTGCACATACCTCTATTTCTCTAATTGTGTGAATCTTGAATATCCAAAGTGTGAATTTTTTTATGGATTTTTGTTTGTGGTGCCATTCAATAAATGGCACAGGAGTTTTGGTTACATATATAGATACTGACATACACCCTACATCTATTATAGTAAGATTTGGATCATGTTTAATAGTTGACACACCACTTACTAGAATGATTGAAGAAAAGGTTCTTGCCACAGTGGTGGATAAGTCATTCAAGTCATTGAGACACTGCTCTGTTGCTTTTAACAAAGCTAATACAATTTTAAGGTGTGTTTATTAACATATTGATTATAAGTTAAAAAGAGGTACTTATCTCTTTATACTAATCACTAGTTAGACCTTACTTAGAATACTGTGAATAGTTTTGGTCTCGTTATTTATAAAAGGGATATTGACTTATTGGAAAGGGTTCAGAGAAGGGCTTTTGCAATGATTCCAGGGATGGAAGATTTAGTTCATAGGGATAGGAAAGATCTCTTAATTTATTTCCTTATAAGAAAAGATGGGTAAGATGCCATCTTGTTAAAGTTTACAGGAATATTTGGAGGATAAATGTCCAGACTATAATTCAGTTGCTTATATTTTATGATAGCTGCTTGAGAAATAAATGTCTAAGTCAATAAATGCTTGGAACAACAGATACTAAGTGTGAAATATTTGTTCATATTTTCACTGGGATTTTTAAAAGCATCAAATTTCTCTGCATAAGAGGTTACCAAAAATCTCACTGTACTCTCGGAAAATATTTTCTGAAACTACTGATATAGAGTACACATCCATTGCTTTTATTATTATGTTACTAATAAGTTTATCACTATGCAAACAGTATTACAAAACATTTGTGCTACTTTTTCACTTCAATAATAATGCAGATTCATGAAGTTTTAGAACAAGCTGACATTAAATGTATAATTATTAACTTATTAATTTGTTTAATGTAGGCTAACAATAATTATATTTTTTTCAGTTTGTGATCAAACATTTCTACATTTGCAAAACACAGCAAACATTTATAATCAATAAATTTAAGCCTAAATTATAAGTTAACAATTATATAATTTATATAATGCAGATCTACCAACATTCATGCATCTGAGTTATTCTTATGCTCACATTACATGTGTTAGTAAAAAAATCTCACATTTTGATAAGCTTTCTGTAATTTATAACACATTTTGGTTAGTTGATTGGCTGGGCTGGATCCAAGTGAAATTCAGTATCACTGTGATCTAGGAAATACACCAAATTGCACCATTTTGCTTCACTGAATAAATAATTTTCTAAGGAAGCATGACTCCAGACACTTTTAAAGTTTATTAAAATTTTACTTTTGGAAATTTTTCTAGTCTCATTCAAACAAATTCCTAAAGGTTGACAGCTCTGATAACGTTTATTGTTTCCTAAGTTGTAATACACTGATATTAGATTACAATATTATTTTATAATTATAATATTACTCATTACAATATACAGTATAACTATAACTTACAAACATCATTGTTACTGTCAGTGTTTAGTACAATTATCTCTAGTATCATGCATGAGCCTAATATCAGTCGCTAAAATTAATTATTATACTTTTATTTATATATTGCACTACTACTAGCGTATCACTGATTAGCGACAAACAACTTCACAAGTAGTGAAGTATTAAAGACTAGAGTAGGCCCTAAAGACTAAATCATAAATGCAACAGTAACGCTTACACGGTAACTTACTCAGTTACTGATTAAGTGTAAATTGTGAAGAAATAATAACACATTAATTTATGTATTACTATTAATGACATGTTCAGATTATTATATTCACCTCGTTACCCTTCTACTTTCTGTTGTAATTGCACAATCCTCCTCATCAAGTGAAGCCATATCTGGTAATCCTGTAATTCACTTGGACGTAGTAATAATACTAATTAGTACATAAGAAACTTATTAGGAATTGAAGTTAATACAACTTCTTGCAACGGCTCAAAAATTAGATTTTCAAATTTTGTGCGTCAATCGCCCTCTATCGTGATATTTTAAGAGTAGAAAAAATTGTATGTATTATTTATGATGAATATATTTGTTATTTATATTACATTTTTCTACGAATTGTTTTTATAATTCTTTGTATTACTGTCTAATTATTATTTTTTATTGGAATTCACTGGTTATATGGCTAAACTGCAGACATTTTGCATTAAAGCAAATACATTTTTTTTGCGTAACTGGAATATGTGTATCCTTTTATTGCTGGAAAAAATACAGTTTAGTTATGCCGATTACATGTAAACGAAAATAAAACCTTTAATCATTTATTATTTAACACAAAGCAAATAGCTTGCATTTTTCTCATACTTCAGGTAAAACCAGAAAATGAAGAAGCTTAAACCACGTGACAAAGACACTACTTGTAGAAATAGATAATTATTATATTAATTGTTTTAAATTATTTTTTTTATTATAGTACGCGTTTTTCTTATAGCAAAGCCACATCAGCCTATCTGCTATATCCACCAAATGGAATAGTACCAATGATTTTAGCGTTTTAAGTCCGTATACTTATCGCTGTCCAACCGGGGGACAAATAGTATGGGAAAAACGTTTTTAATAAATTTTAGTTTTCAAATTTTTCTCTATAACTCTAGCCTGTTTTTGTTCATTGGTTTTTGTTGTAAGATGTTGTTGTTTTTTAATTTCGTGGAAATTTACTCGAGGGGTATCTGCGAACTCTAGCCTGTTTTTATTCATTGGTTTTTGCTGTACCATTTTCTTCCTGCCACTTTTGGGTATTTCTAGCAGTGTGACACGGTGCTCCATCTTCCTCGAACAACGTTGTGTTCTTGTCCACGAAAT
>NW_013666727.1:223553-235327 GCF_000517525.1 Limulus polyphemus | reverse complement strand
GATTCTGTTGACTGTCGAAAGCAGGATTCCCAAATTCTGCGAAATTTGTCGCTGACTTATTCCACCATCTGCTTGATCAACTATCCTTCCTCTAACAAAATCTGACAATTCGAGAGAACCTTGAGTTCTAGGCATGTTGTAGCACTAATTAGTGTGCGGACCGATTTCATTTTTATAGTGCTCTGTGAACATAAATTGGTTAGCATAATCAGTTAAATAATGAAAAATTAGGTGTCTATTTACTTGTGACCACTCAGTGTATGTGTGTGTGTGTACAGTTATTCCAAAATGAATGATCAAGAAAGCCAAGCGCCATTGTTGTCAAGCGAGCAAAACTTGTTGGTGAAGAGGATGACACATCCATATAAGAAAACAAAAGTAGGTTAAAAGCTGTTCATAAAACTAGAACACAAAAGGACAGTTACGAAAAATATCTATGTTGTGAACGACAGCAGTAAAAATGTTACAATGGAGAAATGACTTATAGATATTTTACAGTGTTTACTTATATTCTTATTGTCAAAAATGAAAATGAGATTACGTTATTTTACAGAAAAAACATCAGATTGAAAGAGGAAACTGTTTTGAAGCCTTAAGGTACACAAATTTATAAATCAATCAGTTTGAGCTCTGTTAAGTTAAACAGTTGAAAGAAGTTATTAAAAACATACTTAAAACTTGGAAAATTGTTAAATGGCATTTATCATGGTTTCATGAAGTAGTTTTATTCACTTACAAACTTGCTAAAATTATTTGTTAATGCTCTTTTATTTACTAGAACACCATATGTAAATATTGTTTATCCTAACTTTCATGGAGGTTTTGGTAAAGTATTTCACAAAATGTTTAATTTTTAGGCTGGGTGGCGATGGACCAGAAGTTTACTGGTTGCAAGAAAGCAGCAGAGTATGGTAATAAATGATCATTTTCTGATCAGACTGATATGATCAAAAAACTGTTCCAGGGGAGCTTTACTTTTCGTTTTCTTTATATGTGATATTAATAGTGAAATAGGTAAAGTATGAATAGGCTTTCTATTGGAATTATTTTAAATTTCACAGTGATTAGGTTACTAATAATGCCTTCAGTAATAGTAATATATAAAGAGTGTATAAGCTTTCAAAACGCTGTGTTATCCGAGCGCTACCTTCTACTTAAATGAAAGCACTGAAATTAGCATGGCTCGTGGAATTTCATAATTGTAGATTACGGATGTATAAAATAAATTTTTTTCCCTTATTGGTTCGTCAAGTTTTAGTCACGATTCCGCTTATTGGTCCATGTGGGATATTACATCGTCGTGTATGACAATTGGAAACAGGACAGATATTCTTATTGTGGTTTTCTTAACTATGATATTTCAGTATTTTGGAACACTCTTTTTCTTAAAACGTATCATTGTCCTTTTGAGCTATATCTATGGTATATATGTAGCACCAACTTTATACTTTAGTAACTTCCATTTTTTTAAATCGTAAGTCCAGTGTGGATCACACTTTTGTTTTAGTAATTTACCCAGGAAAGTTTAAGCTACTGGCTTCATGGACATACTGTTCTTTTCACAGGTTTCGCATTTCATGAAACTCATTGAATGTTGTCTGTGAATCAGAGTATTTGCTGTTATTGATAGCTTATTATTTATTCAAAAGTTATGGGTCTTGTAACCAATTTATTGGTAATTACTTATCTAGAAGATGTAAGTTCTTGGAGCCGGTTGTTAGTGATTTCAAGACAGGAAATAGCTTATTACTTATTCAGAAATATCTTATTCTCAAAAATCACATATACGTAAGTATAGAAGATGTATTTCAAAAAAAAATTAAGTGTAGTTCTTATTTTGCATATTTATATATAAAATGCTTAAAAATCGATGTCATAATTTCAAATTTGAATACGAGGAACCCACTTTTTAGAAAATATGGCTTGGAGCTTCAAGCCGCGTCTAAACATTAAGTTATAATTTGTTTGTTTGTTAGATTTCACGTAAAGCTACACGAAGACTATCTGCGCTAGTCAGCCCTAATTCTCAAGTGATAGAATAAGTAGTTGGTCAATACCACTAACCGCCATCTCTTGGAATACTCTTGTTAGACTGAACAATGGTACTTAATTCACTCTTGGCCCCAAAGTGAGGAGCAGATTTTCTATATAGAAGAAATGGGACGTGGATCACTGAATCACAGCTTCACAGTCAACACACTAATCACTGAGTCAAGCCTGTCAAATTTGGTATAAGTATTCACACTTGCAAGCAGAACGCCTCTCTTTTAAAGGTGCATTTGTTTACTGGCCCATAGATTTTTCACAAGAAAATCTGTTATATCTGACTTTTTCGCTTTACCAAATGTTTTGGATATGCTCACATGACGAATTATTATACTTATTCTATAAAAATAGAGGTCCCTCGATGGTTCAGCAGTAAGTTTATGTTCTTAACACGCAAAAACCCGGGGTTCGATTCCACCGCGGTGGACAGACCTCGGATAACCTATTGTGTGGTGTTGCGCTAAACAAAACACACATGTGAAATGGTTATCTAAAACCACCTTATATTCAGAAAACCCGCACAACCTTTTGCAACGGGGCTAGTTATGCTATTAACCTAAGTTACTTGGAAGTTCGTGCCTTTATTATTTACATTTTGTTTTGTACCTTAGATAATTTAATATTTGTCTAGATAATAACGAAAGGATCCGATGAGCCTTGCCGAGTAGCACCATCTGTTGAGCTATGATGAAGAAATTTACATATTGCGCTTAATATTGTTTGTTTTCAAATTTGTAATTTGATATGATATATTTTTCTTTCTGATATATCTTAAGAAGAGAAGAGAAGTAATTACGAAATTACTGCGGAGCAGAATAACTTCTGATTATTCGAATATTTCAAACCTTTGTCGAGAAAAATCGGTATTTAGGGAAGCAGATCTTCGTTCTCAGTATAATATCGATTTCTCGAAGGTTATCATCCAAGCACAACTTGCATTGTACGTTGTGGTCTACCTTACTTTAAAATCATTGTTATACATGGTCTGTTTTTCTCATAATTAATGAAAGCTTTTACAAGGGATATACACCGAAGAGATGAAGAAATTGGATTTTGATAAGTCTACTCTCGTATCTTTAATACAGATTTTTCCCCCTTCTTCGTATAATTTCTAACTGACCCAAACCATAAATTTTTATTGGAGGGGAGGAGGGGAAAAAACAGAAAATAGATGCTCATCATACGGCGATTAGAATTATTAAAATATAATATTTATATGATTTTATATGTGTATGTATAAATAAATAAATACATAAATAATTTTAATCGCCTCTGAACTTACGGATTTGGTTTCCGTTAGTTAGTAAATAAATAAATAAACGTCAAATACAAGAAAGCAATTTCATTAGTTCACCTAGCCCCCCAGTGGCACAGCGGTATGTCTGCGGACTTACAACGCTAGAAACCGGGTTTCGACGCCTGTGGTGGGCAGAGCACAGATAGCCCATTGTGCAGGTTTGTGCTTAACTTCAAACAAACAAACAAACAAATTACTCAAATCTACATATATATATAAAGTTAGATGACTGTGCTCCATATAGACCATGGCTCTAATGGTAACTAATTCGACTAAAGTCCTTTTTTTGTTATTTTCAAGACTTAATAAAACATTCGTTATTGTGTTATATAAGTTTCTTCCGAGAGCTCATCAAAACATTGATTTGCAATAGTTAATTTCAAAAAGCAATAGTTTGTTAGGATTTTACAAGAACTTGTGCGGCACTTTGTCCAAGAGAACTACCCCCTAGTGGCACAGCGGTATATTTGCGGACTTATACCTCTAGAAACCAGGTTTCAATACCCGTGGTGGGCAGAGCACAGATAACCCATTGTGTAGCTTTGTGCTTAATAACAAACAACAACAACCAAGATAACTTGTTTGTACGATAATTGTATATATTCCGAGGTTTACAATATTTTACAGTTTTATTTTTGTCACTTTCGAAGTGCGACCTCCCGATTGTAATTTGCAACCCAATTTTTAAATATTTAAGTCGAGGAGTAAATACCTGTGATGTAATTTGGTGTTAAACACTGTAATCACGTGCGCAACACTATCGAATAAAGTAAAGCAACGTATGCTACTTATCAAACTAAACTGGCTAATTTATATGTAACTATATTTTGTTTGTGTCGTTTTTTAATGAAAAATATTTCATTGCAAGACCCATTAAAAATCGTGCTTTATTATTATTTGACGTTTTTTTTATTAACACGATGTAAAACGACACCTGGCATTCGTGCAACGATTTAACCTACAACCACTGCGTCACTTCTAAGAGTCAGGATCAGGCCTAGTAGATCGTTAAAATCAATAATAGCGTCTGCTGTTCGTTTGCCTTGGCTACGAACTGTTACGCGTGAAAAAGTTTCCTTGTTAGTAGTTTATTTTTGAACTAACGTTTTTTATTATTTTTCTTTAATACTTTTAGTCAAAATATGTAACTTTTTTAAAAGTAAATTACAGATAGTAATCTATACAAACTAAAAAATATCTGATATTTAATTTTTATGTAAAACCAAAACAACACCATTACGTCACTCAACTGTTTGGAAAATGATCAAGAATTTATACTCTCAAATTTAACCCCCCCCCCCTCTTCACACACACACTACAGTTGTTAGCATGCTGGACTGTGGAACTGAGGTTCGTGTTTCGTGTTCCGTTACCGCAAGATAGAAAATAAAAAACGCGCTACTTTCTTTGGAGCCAACTTGTAAGAATGATGATAAAATCTCACTATTCGTTCTGACGAGACTAGCAAAAGACTTGACAGTAGGTGGTGATAGCTAGCAGCCTTCTTTCTAGTCTATCACTTCAAAGTAGGAACAGCTTTGCACAAAATTTAACAAATAAACAAACAACCAAAATAACTTAGCGTTCACAAAATGTGTTTAGCCCGATAATATCTAAGCTGTTTTACTGGTATACGAAGGTTCAGTATGTTATGTTAAGATTATTTGCAAACCTCACCATGTCGTTACAATTCATGTCGCCATGTCCGGTCTTGTTCTATCTGAAGACTTTGAATATTGAAGATAAGTCTGCAACGTAGTTTCAATTGTAAAAGGCTTCGTCGTAAAGGTGTCATGTTAAAATCACACCTCTCCTCTCTTTATGCTGTGACCCGGTATGGCCAGGTGGTTAGGGCGCTTGACTCGCAATCTGAGGGTCGCAGGTTCGAATCCCCCTCCCACCAAACATACTCGCCCTTTCAGCTGTGGGGGCATTATAAAGTTGCAGTCAATCCCACTATTCGTTGATAAAAGAGTAGCCCAAGAGTTGGCGGTGGATGGTGATGACAAGCTGCCTTCCCTCTAGTCTTTACTGCTAAATTAGACCTCGTGTAGCTTTGCGCAAGTTCAAAACAAACAAACTATTTATGCTTCCACAAACTATCTAGTGAACGAGGACGACGGTTTCTTAGCGCTTGTTTCACCCACAGGCGACTTGACTTTGTATGTAGTAACTTGAATTCCCGTTTCTATTTCCAGCTGCTTGACTTATACGTGGAGATACTTCTTGATCAGGTTGCGTACCGATTCTGGAGCGACTTTTGTGTTCGTGGATTCTCAAGACGCCGACTTATGTTTACTACAACTGGGTTGAGACTTATTACAAGTCTCGTTGTCAGAGGCTTTGCTAGGTGCTTAAAAGATTCGGGGTGCGTTTCCGTATGTTATCGATCATGGTTTTTCTGCTCTGATTTTTCAAGACACCAACTGGGGATTCGAGGCACTATCGAATCGAATCGGGGCACGGGCCTCATGTGCCAGTGTTTGTTGTGAATCGCACTAGCCCCAAGTTAATCTACATTCCTTTGTTTTCCAGTGTCATTAATAATAAGGGATGTCCCATCTCGGAAATTTTACATCCTGGAGACACATCTTTATGATTTGAATCTGCATAACTATTTAGCGACTGACGGGTATGTTACTTACCCTTTCAAAAAAAGGCAATCACTTTTTGAAGTCAACACACTACCTATGAAACGCTAAGTAATGTCAGTAAGTAGTTGTTATGCAATCCGTTCCACTGCGAGTTTACATGGACTGTGTTTATGATGTGACATGTTGATTTACGTATCCAAAATTGGTTTATTACAACTCACAAAACACTGTATTTTTTAGTTTCTCTCCCCAAACTACTCATTCATACTGTAGAACTACCTATAGGTATATTCCATATACCGAAACTTTCGCTTCTTAGAAGTAGTGTATGGGATTATATTTCATGCGCTATGTACTCTTTTATGAGCCAAAAAGCAATTCTTATTTTAGTACAAAAGAAAGTACCAAATGCCTCAAGAGAATATCCTATTAGCATATCGGGTCGAACTCTACTGATTTTAAGAAGTCTTAGTATTTGTTTACTTGTAAAATTTAGCTTATTTGTTTATAAAACTTGTTCACCTATATCAAATTATAGTTGTTGTTTTTTAAATATGCATTCTACACCATTATGAGTTAGCTAACGTTATCTCAGTTGTATTTTGTACAGTACAGTGAACAACTTATCGAAAAGTTCATCGTCTTTGTTACACAAAATATACTTAGATAATGAAAAGCACATGGAAATGTGATCTTAAGGTTGGGATTCAATATAATAATTAAATGTAGAGCTTTGTGTTTGACTTTCGTTGGCAAATTTCAGTGAACGTCAACATTTATTGTTAGCATCTCTACATCGCCCCCCTCTCCGGAAGTGCCGTTTCAGATTTTTCTAGGGGACAGCTATGAGAAGGGATTCAGAGGCCGTTTAGGCTACGAGTAAACTTTCCGCTAAAAGAAACGTGCTTTGCGCTTGTAGATCATGGGATTTACAGGCACAAGCTGGGAAAATAGTAAAATGAAACCGGCTGCACATATAGGTGTTTAAGTAAAGACACACAGGGGCAAGTGGTCCACTGCCATCTCTAAATGGCGCCTTTGCTTCCCCTCCCTTCGTGGTTACAATTTAGAAATGCAAAGCAAGCATGCTGATTTATTTAAAGCCTAAGCATTAGTTAATCGACTCATATTTTGTATTTCAAACTTTACATTGAATTGCAAAGAAGCAGTAACATTAATTCTAAAACTACTGAAGAAACTGGATAACCAAAATAGTGCAGATTTCTGCGTGAAATGAATTTTAAATAGAGCCATTATTCCCCTTTCTCAAGTAAATTTCTAAAATCAATATTTAACCAGGCAACACGAGTGAATGGAATGTTATAAACACGTGACGACACTCTCCTGCATAAATTGATGTATGTGCGGATTACTAAGCCTAGCGCACCCCAGTGGCACAGCGGCATGTCTGCGGACTTATAGCGCCAGAAACTGAGTTTCGATACCCGTGGTAGGCAGAGTAGAGATTGTGTAGCTTTGTGCTTAACATATAAAAAACAACGAGGAATTTAATATTTATGAGGGGACTTCAAAATATGGCGACAAACATCCAACGAAGTTAAGATTTCGTTTTAGTGCAGTGTTAATGGAAAAGCTCATCGTGTGATAATTCCTAAGTAGATATACATCATTTATATTATATATATTATCAAACACCAGCAGCCGACAAAAATTTGGAAAACCTCATCTTGCGATAATTATAAATTAGATAAACGTTATTAGTCTTATATATTATATTTTTCTAATGAAATATCAATAGTTGACTAAAAATATTATTGTACATCGATTAAACTGAGAAGGAGCTAGAAGTAAATTTACGGTTCTTGGCTGAAGATTTCTTGTCAGGGCTTGGAGGCGCGTTACATATATCTTTTATTGGGAATCTGGCATACAACCAAGTTTCAGTAAGATGGCGTATATAGAGATCAATAACTTACGCAAATCAAAGGATATTCCAATATACTGTCTGTTAAAAGCTTTTGATTATAAACATCGATTTTTCCATTAGGGATAAAAATAAGAATTCTTGTCAACTATGAAATGATTTAGCAAGCTGAAGAGATGTTATTGCCTAATCAATTAAGAAAGACTGGATGCAAAAAGACGATTAGTGAATTTTGTATTTAACTTTGTGAAGTACAAGATGATAGACGACTTTTTATTACACACATCTTATAAATGCAAAAGACATTAACATGCTAATTTGTAGAAAAATATTTACAAAACTTTAGATAAAAGAAGAAATTTAATCGAAGGAATTTTCTAAATACTAAATGTTAACAAATATTTAACGATTTTGCTTAAACATAGGAAGAATGCATTATATTAAAACGATTGTAGACCTTCACTACGTCGTTCAAGTTCATGTCGTCACGTTCAGACATATTCCAACTGCATGTTTACGAATAGAATAACATGAATTCCCTTTTATTCTCCAGCTATCTACAGTCATCTTATCACGGTTAAGTACTTTTTATAGAGTTTTCTACAGTTGTTTTTCCTTTCCTGGATACGTAATGGAAGCTACTTGTGGACACGTGACTCGTGCCGCTTTTCCGGACAGATATCCTTCTTAATTATGTTACTCCCTGTTATCTTGGGCACGTGGACGGTTTTTGCTACTGACCTTTGTGTTTATGGATTTTCACCCGTTACAAGTCGTCAATTTTGTTTACCATAGCTGGTGTACGACTTGTTGTAGGTCTTTTTCTGGATTATCCTGGTGCTTCAAGTTGATCTATATTCCTTTGTTTTCCACTACTAATAAGTAAAACGAGCATTCCTGTCTTGGAAATACTAAGTTCTCGATCACCTGTTACATATCCACCGCCCCCAAAAAAGCGACCAATGTTCGGTGCTATCACACTTACTACGAACACCATCAATGTCAAAATGTAGTTGTGATACATGCCGTTTCAGTACGACTTCATATTGGCTGTGGTTTTCGAGTGAATTTCTGATTTGCATATTCAAAATTGTTTTGATATAACATACTCAATTCTTCGTAAATCTAACAAAGAAACTATTATTATTCTTTTAAAAAACACAAAATTTAATATATATATATATGTGTGTGTGTGTGTGTATGTGTATGTACAGAAATAGGAATACCATACATTAGATAAAAACAACAACATTGAAACTTATAATAACTAATTATTTATATAACTTCATTGAAAATGTTAACGTTTGAATTTTGTATTCATGGTAAGGCTACTAAGGTTATCTTCAACCATCCTCAATTTCGAACTGTTGATAAGAGGGAAGGCAGCATACCACCTGCCATCTAGGCTAAGGGCATGACTGTCACTTTTATAACGCATCTATAGCTTAAAGTGCGGTGAATTTTTTTATGGTATCATACGGAATCGAACCCAGCTTACCAGCTGCAATATCCAGAGATTCACAACAGGTCCAATCTTTGCCCCTAATGTTTCAAACAATAATTGGGAAGAGAAAAGGTAAAAAATGGGAGGTAAATTTTTAAACCAGAAAAAAAGAGAAAGAACGAAACTACACGTTAAAACAAGAGAGTAAAAACTGTATGAGTTTCAGAAAATTTTGCATTTTAGATGCAATTTGTTTTTGTATTTTTATATTTTGGAAGCAGGGTAATGTACAAAGAAACATAACTGGAATAACTGAAAGAAATAGACTAAGTATAAATGAATACATAAGAAAAAAAATCCAATTTAGTGGGAAAAGTCTGCGAATATGTTCACTCGTTGTATTGTGGCTTGTGACCGTTTGTTTCCTTTTCTCTTAAACCCGCCCTCCAATGGCACAGCGGTATATCTGCGGACTTACAACGCTAGAATCCGGGTTTTCGATACCCGTGGTGGGCAGAGCACAGATAGCCCATTGTGTAGCTTTGTGCTTAATTGCAAACAAAAAACTCTTAAATTTTGAGTCTTGATATATTATCTGCCACAAAGATTGGTCCTTTTATACAGGAATACATTGTCAAATAAAACGTTATTGCAGGGAACGGTTATTAATTAAATGTGTTAACACAATGTATTTGAAATGGATCGTCAGCAAAAGTAAGTTAAAAATATAGCAACTGTTGACTGGTATATAATGTGCAAAGAAAAGTTCATATTCAGTAGAATCCTATCATCATTTGTCAGTTTCATTATGTTGACCGAGGTCCTTTATTATAGATACTAAAACCAGTTTGAAAAAAAAATCATAACTACTTTGAAATTTATTACAGCATAATTTACTCGTAAGCTTAACCAAATGCGATGAAAATGCTTCACTTTCTAAGACGAAAGTCAAATTAACTTACTATTTTTTTTTTGACGGAAGTAAATTTTAGAGGTTAAGGAACAGAAGTAAATTTATACACTAAAGCTACAGAGTTGCTGGCACTGTCTTAATTTTAATTTCTTGTCATAAAATCATTTATTATTTCGGGTAAGATAATTCTAAAAGTTTTATGCCAAAAGTTTTTCTTTTCTTTTCTGGATTGATTTAAGATTTTTTATAGATATTTTGAGTTAAAAAATACTCTTGTTAGAAAGTTGAAAATGTATTTTTTTTATTAAGATTTAAACTGTATCACATTTGAAATTATTTTTGTTTACAGTATATTTCAGGATTTACGCGAAAGCTGCACAACGGTTATCTAATTTTAAATTCATAGACTACAGAGAAGACAACTAATTAACAACACCAAGCACTAAATTTTGGGCTACTCGAGTCGTCACTAGGTACTAGGCCTATGGGCCCGAGCCCCGAATCTTTTAAGTACCTATCAACGCCTCTGGCTACTCTTGTCTGACCAAATAGTGGAATTTTTTTCGGCAACAGAGCACAATTCATGAACCCTCGGATACACAGTCCGAGTTTGTTTACAACTAGGCCACGCTCAGCCCTCTTGATTACACATGAGTGTGTTTTGCATTTCTCTTAACGATTTCGATTTCAACTCAGATGTGTCTAAAAACCGGATAGAATTTCATAAATACTTTTTGCCTGGCACATGTCGCTGCCCAGGTGGCCTTTCGTGTAGTACCAAAACTAATAACCTGAACTTAACCTGTGACAACCCAAAGTATATCTGTAATACTATTAATCTGTAGAACAAAGAACTTAATGCACTGGTGTGATGTGTCTCGGATCTTTCCACTTAAGCGTTTTACATTAAGGTAAAATCACTTTGAATAGCAAAATCGAACACCAGTGATCAATGTACGTGTTACTTCCAACAAATGCAAGGCCAAGGCCACTTACTCATCAAAACATTCGTGAACGTTGCTTAGTTATACAAAAATAACTAAATATTTAATAAAAGTTTCTAAGGTAACGGTAAACTCATGCTGCACCATTTTTGTTTTAAATTTATGTGTTAAAAAATAAAAGAAATTGTTTTAACGGCCAACAATTCAGGAAGAGCTTTCAGCCATTCAAGTACAGTGTATTTTGGTTCTGTTTATTTGTTGTCTGGCCCTGAAGAGGGAAGAAGAATCATTGTTCCAATTCGATGGCTTTACATTCCTGTTAAAGCCCTGATTTTGTCAATAACTCTATAGCATTTGACAGTGGATATACATGGTAAAGGAGGTAGGAAGGGGTCTGAATTGAACCTAACCCTCCCAGGCCGCACACAATGACATGCATACCGATCCAGACAAGGCTTTGTTGTTAAGCGCAAAACTATAGAATGCCCACCAGAAGGATAGAAATACGGTTTATAGCGATGTAAATGTATTGTGACGATGTCACCTTTCTTGTTATATTTTACTTGGATACGTCTATTGGTGGAGCGGAGGTAGAGCGTTCTGTTTCCTCATTTCCTCAGTAGAAATTTCCTTTTTTTTCAAGAAGCTTAG
>NW_013666727.1:220235-223453 GCF_000517525.1 Limulus polyphemus | reverse complement strand
TAGATAATAAGAGTATTCTAAAAATGTCTAGCTAGAAATCTATAAAATATTTTGGAAACTAAGTCATTGTGGTATATGAACGAGCTTTAAAAACTATAATTTTTCAGGACGCGCACAGAATTAAATATTATTTTAGAACTATTTCTAAGTATGTATAAAGTTCAAGATAGCTAGAAAAATGACCATTAAAACAGTGATAACTGAAAAGCGATTAAACAATGACCTTAAGGAAAAAAAAACATGTGTGTCTGATGCTCGATTTAAGAAAAAAAGAAAACATAAAAAAAACAAAACAGGCAGACTTGGAAAACCTAAGGGACGTTGTTCTCAGGTTTTAGCAGCATGACAAATGAAGAAACTAATAAAGACCATTGGAGCTAATCAGAAAACTAGTGAAAATGCTATTGCTATAACTACAGCTACGTCCCCCGTTGGGACAGCATTAAGTTCTGGGGTTCCATTCCCTGCGGTAGACGCAAAAGTTAGTCCAATGTGGCTTTCTATGTTTGGAATTTTACGCAAAGCTACTCGAGGGCTACCTGCACTAGTCGTCCCTAATTTAGCAATGATAGATTAGAGCGAAGGCAGCTAGTCAACACCACCCACCGCCAAATCTTGGGTTACTCTTTTACAAACAAATAGTGGGATTGACCGTCACTATATATCGCTCCGAAAAGCTGAAAGGGCTAGAATGTTCGGTGAGAGGGATTCAAACCCGCAATCCGTAGATTGAGAGACAAGCACCCTAACCATCAGGCATATGTGGCTTTGTTCTAGAACAAACAAACTTCTAGATACACTGTCCGAGAAATGGAATAACCACACCTTCTTATCACTAAACAATTCTAAACGGGAAAATCAGACTAAATACGAAAATATACGTGCATTTGGTTTAAGTGACCCAATTAAATGATCAAAAATCGACTTAAGTACAACAATTGTTGTTTGAAATGGGTCCGGTACAACTTCATACGTTGGCTGAAATAGAACTGCAGACATTTGATTTTCTCAAAGATTATAAGGGAAGGAGATTCACTATACCACAAGTTATTTCACCCAACGACTTGTCAATATAGAAGATTTACCAAGAATATTAGTTCAGTATTTGGTAATACACTTTTCACTATTTTATTTGCGATACAAGGTTTTTGATAAGGCTATTGTTTTATTATTTCTCTTTTTTTTTACTATTGTAGACAAAACAACATTTTAGAATATTTTGTCAACGCTTTTAACATGACATGACATGAAAAGACAGCAGATCATCTGAAGGCACTTCAACAGCGGAAAGAATCCGAATCTCGACATAAAATGAACCAAATAATCTGAAGGAGATTTAAGACACTCTGGTTTGCACTCCGACATTAGCTGAGGAAGATTTACGACACTCTGCTATGCACTCCGACATTACCTGAGGAAGAAGTATGACATATTGGTGTGTATTCTGACATTAGCTGAGGAAGATACCCTGGTGTGCTGTCCGACACTAGCTGAGGTAGATGTACGACACTCTGGTGTGCATTCCGTCACTAGCTGAGGGAGATCTACGACACCCTGGTGTACACTCCGACACTAACTGAAGTAGATGTACGACACCTTGGTGTGCACTCCGACACTAACTGAGGGAGATCTACGACACTCTGACACTAGCTGAGGTAGATGTACGACACCCTGGTGTGCACTCCGACACTAACTGAGGGAGATCTACGACACTCTGACACTAGCTGAGGTAGATGTACGACACCCTGGTGTGCACTCCGACATTAACTGAGGGAGATCTACGACACTCTGACACTAGCTGAGGAAGAACTATGATACTGTGATACTAGCTGAGGAAGAACTATGATACCCTGGTGTGCACTCCGACACTAACTGAGGTAGATGTACGACACTCTGGTCTCAATTGCAGAAGATAACACCTTTACAGGAACCAGTGGAACAAAGTCATTTTCCAAAGGGAAAACAATCGCTACCAAGATGCTGAGTTTCAAATTTATGCCTAAGTCATTCTTGTTGTATGTTATGCCTCACTGTATGATATTAACCTTACCAACAAACAGATGCAAGTTAGTTGTCTTCACGGTCTCGAGCTACTCCTAAATAACAGAAATTGAAAGATTTCTTTCACCAGTACAAGGTTTTTGTAAAGATGTTGCTGGGTTACGGAAGCTTGCAGAAGAAACAGAAATCACTGAAAGTTTTCGCTAGAACAATAAATTCGCTCTCTCGCTCACACACAAAATAATACAGTGTCTACTACGAAAGTTGTGATAAACTCTTGATCCAAATCAACACTTTAAAGTTGCCGACACGGACACTGAATCCATGGAAATAGCTCATGTTGATTTTCCTGTATTTCATCGTACAGAACTGTATAGCAGCACCTCTAATGGAGAGTGCTTAAAGTAGAGTAAAAAAAAAAAAGTGTTATAATACGAGTGCAAGGACAGATTAGGACGTTACCCAACACTTCTAGTGAACAAAGAAGCAAACAAAAAATACTGGTTGGACTTGTAATAATTTCGATCGAGCACAAAATTGTACAAAAATAAAAGTTGATACAACCGGTGATCTGGTTTGGTTCTGGTCTAGTTTCTGTTAAGCACAAAATTACACAGTGAGCTATCTCGTCTAATTTCTGTTAAGCACAAAATTACACAGTGAGCTATCTGGTCTAGTTTCTGTTAAGCACAAAATTACACAGTGAGCTATCTGGTATAGTTTCTGTTAAGCACAAAATTACACAGTGAGCTATCTGGTCTGCCTATCACTGATATCGATTTGTTTGATTGAAGTTAAGCACAAAGCTACATAATGGACTATCTGTGCTCTGCCCACCACGGGTATCGAAACCCGGTTTCTAGCGTTGTAAGTCCGCAGACATACCGCTGTGCTACTGGGGGGGGGGAGCACTGATATCAAATCCCAAATTTTAGTTTCATAAGTCCATAGACTTATCACCGAGCCACTGGGGAGGGGGTAAAAGCAATGTGCGATTTGTATTCAATGAGTCCTCCACTGGCTCATTGGTAAGTGTGAAGCATTTTAATTTTAAAAATCGGGTTTTGATACCCTTGGTTGGCAGCACAGATAGTACATTGTGTAGTTTTGTGCTCAACGAAAAAAAATTAAATGAACGCATAAAAAAAGAAAAAAGGCGAAATTGTAAAATTTTGAACTCGTATGGTAGTCACTGCTAACTGCTGTTAAAATTTTTT
>NW_013666727.1:202391-219694 GCF_000517525.1 Limulus polyphemus | reverse complement strand
CCCTCTAGTCTTACACTGCTAAATTAGGGACGGCTAGCGCAGATAGCCCTCGTGTAGCTTTGCGCGAAATTCAAAAACAAAACAAACAAAACAAAACATCTACCCTAGAACCAAGTGCATAAAATTTATCATGAAAATAAAAATATATGTTCAATTTTATACATAAATCGTTTCTAAATTAAGCTATTTTCTTTATATTAGAAGTTGTTATTCTAACTGATTTTTACCACAAATTATTCTATGAATACGTCTCTAATCAACGAATACTCTAAATTAAGAAATCAACAAAAAATTCCAGTTTTTTTTGTCCATACATTTCATTTTATACTTTTAGTACATAGACTTACAACAATTTTAAGTTATACTTTTGTTGCTAAGCTCTGCCCACCAAGGGTATCGAAACCCGGATTCTAGCGTTGTAAGTCCGCAGACATACCGCTGTGCCACTGGGGGCTCTTATTAAGGAGTTTTTTATTTATGTATATACCTTCTGTTTAAGAAAAAGATGTAACTGATTTGGGTAATTGTAAACAAAAAAGGCAATTTTAAGTAGAAGTTTTGGAAGCTGTAAAAATCCACTACGTAGAGTTAACTTAAATATCATAAAATAAATTAAATTTAAATTAGAAAATGCGATTAACTGTCTGTTGTTCATGTGCAGACGAACACCAGAAAAAAATTAAAGCACTCGTAACGCTTATTCAATAAATCTTAGGCATCAATTAAACTTTTCAAAGAGCAACATATTTTTATTTCATTTTTATATGTTTATTGCCTCAATTGTTGTTATTTCAAATGAAGAAAAACTAATTTTTGAGGTTAAAAGTACCGGAAGAACAAAACTTTACTGGTGCATTTCACCTCAGATTCATTCTTGTACGGATGGAGGTAAACTTATCTTAAACGATCTCCTGCTTCAGAGGACAAGGTATAAATCAGCCATTGTGTACAACGTTCACTATGTTGCTATTATTTTCTTTGTGTGTCTTGAGAGTAATTTATTACATACACCCTTTTGTATTTATGAGACAATCTCTGTAAAACAGGATGTATTTAAAGTTAAGGTTTAATTTGGTTGGTTGGTTGTTGTTAAGTGTAGCTATCTGTGCTTTGCCCACCATGAGTATCGAAATCCGATTTTTAGCGTTGTAAGCCTGCTGACTTAACATTGAGCCATTAGAGCGCTTAAGGTTTGGGGGGGGGGGGGCTCGTATTCCAGCAAAAAAATCTCTGCTTGTTTTTGATAGTCCTTTGTTATTGTTTTTTATCTCTACATCCCCTTTTGTTCTCCAGTGGCACAACAGTAAGTATGCGGACTTATAACGCTAAAAACCGGGTTTCGATACCCGAAGTGGGTACAGCACAGACAGTCCATTGTTTAGCTTTGTGCTTAACTACAAATAAACAAACACACTACATTCCCTTACCCACCTTCATACACAGATCTGACCAACAAGTATGAACCTAATCATTTGACATGGAACATTAAGCTTTCGCGAGTGGAAATATTTCTGGGTCACGTAGTTGTTTGTTCCTTGGCTTAAACTTGTATTTGACCACGTCTAGTAGGTATATTAAAATCTAATCAAATAGGAAGATCATAGAGCCACAATGTGATTATTTCGGATTATCATATTATTGTCATTCAAATTTATTTTGCGTTGTTTATCTCATAATTTATTTTTGTGATATTGTAGTTTTCAAAATGAAGGTGTCAAAAAAAGCCTCCAAAATCTACTAACAAGAAAGAGATTTAATTTTCATCAAACACAATGTATTTTGTGCAATAAGGTTGTATGCTAGAGAATAACGGATAACGATAGTCTACCACCTAATCAAGACAGCTGAGAGACAAATACTTACTTTTTCCCGATCGAATTACCTGTACGAAATGTCTGCCCTATGAGAAAAAGAGTTGATGTTCACCCTAGTAGATCTTCGACACGGTTAATTATTTTGTTCTTGTAACTGTTGCTATATTTCTTTCTCGTGTGGCATTTTCAGGTAAAAATTGTTGATTTCCAAAGAAGTATAAGATAGGCGGATCCATTAATAATTGCAGACTCGTTCAAGAAATAAAGAGAATGATTATGATCGGATAATTTAATTGAGTCTTCCTAGTGTGTAAAATAGTGAGACTAGGCAAGTTGGTAAGAATGAAAACAATCTTTGTTCTTCAAAGAAAAAAAAATAAAATAAAACGAAGCACACACTTATACAGGCGAAAAGACAGCCGCTTGTACTAGTGTGTTTAGCTCCACAGCTTTCTTCCTCTCGGGATTTATCTCTGTAGTATTAAACAAGATGATATTGAAGTAAGTCTTTACTCAACGATCTCCTAGTAGAAGTAAACTAAGAAAACGCGCCTTAATTCAACAGGTGAACTCGGTTTCTTTGTCCAGTCGACAGTGTCACCTAGTGAGATCTTTGTTCTCTCATAGCATTGGTCGGCTGTATCATTTAGTCAATATCAATTCCGCCAGCAAAGGATATTACAATCGCTAACCCTTTTAACCCAGATGCTATAATCACTGCAATATCCTTTTGGACAGAATAGACATTATCTACTATAGAGAACAAAGCATCCTCAACGACTTTCTGGACTACGTGTTTACGCTGAAACTGCATATACACTAAATAAACGAAATTAAAAAAAATCCTATATATATCTAAAGCAGAAAGAAAACACATCATATGCCATTTGTTTGTTGGATATCGGTGGTACACTGTTAAACATATGTGTAACGATACACAAAAATAATGTGTAACATCTCATTCTGTGTGAACTTATACTTTAAACTGTTTGTTTGAAATTATGCCCAAAACTACACAATGGGCTATATGTGCTCTGCCCACCACTGGTATCGAAACCCGGTTCTTAGCGTTGGAAGTCCGCAGTCATGCCGCTGTGCTACTGGAGGGGGGGGGGCTACTTTAAACTGTGTGGACATGTTAGGTTACATAGAAAGTGCGCACACATTTTTTAACGGTGTAAAATTTATTTTTACGCGAAACGCGCGTAACGTTACACAAAATTTGTATAAGCTAACACGTCAAGTATTTTCTATATTGTACTTTTATGTAACATTACACAATAAACTGTACACATGTATGAGATTACACAGTGTATGTGTGTTATTTTGCATGGCGAATGTAAGACGTTTGCTCTATTTAAAGCTTTAACCTTTTAGCAGAATTTGTTGAATTTAAACAAACTGTCTAATGGAGTTTTTAGTCATTATGAAATACCCGCTACACAAATATATCCATAAAGAAGACAATGGCACAAATTATTAAGCTCGAATAATGATTGTGTTTGTGCGTGCGCATGCGCATATATATATATATATATATATATAAAATAAAAATAGCTTCAAAGAAAATCAAATAAAAGAATTAAACTTCATAAGAGCTTCGAACTTTTTTAAATTCATATTTTTTTTTAGCTTTTAAATACAAAATTAAAACGAAATTTAATAGAAAAAATTACTAGCTACTTCTATACTATGTTTAACATCCTCATGCCTAGGCTAGCTTGTATTCAAAGTTTTAAAATAAAGTACTAACTATGACATTTAAAAGCTCAGCAATCCCATTACTAGCAACAGAAAACTTGCCATCAATATCCTTTGAGAGCCCAATCCCCATTTTAATATTTCATTCAAGTTTAATATACTTTAAAAAAATCCTTGCTGTTAATTTCATCATTATCAGCTAATCGTTTCTCATAAGCGCTTTTAGCTTTCCTAATTTCATTTTCTTAACCATATTCCAAGCTTTCCCAGAGCTCTGTGAGTCTTCCATTATATCTTTCAGTATAAGCCTCTTACACGTATTGGATTCATCATTGCGTTTCTTCTATGTCTTTAATAATCCAGTTACGTTTGATCTTCCCTATTATCCTTTTTTTTAGGAACATGTATATCTTGAATTAAAGACAATTTGTTGAAAAAAAATACAAATATATCTACATCACATTTCAACCCCAATTCACTAAGGACAAAAAATCGGCTTTCTGATAATTACATCATTTGTTTATAGGCGACTTAGGTAGGGTATTCATGGTGAACAAACGAAGATGAAATGCCTAGTTCATAGTGAAACTTGCATAGAAAGTTTTGGAAGACTAATGTTTCGCTTTAAAAGCCTAACTAGTTTCATTTCGTTGATCCGTGGCAGGTACATAGGTTATTGAAAACCAAAGGTACACAGAAATTGAAAAATTTATCTTCAACCCGCTCGTGGCGCAGATGATGTAGTAAGAAGCCGGAAAAGGTCAAACAGCCGCCCGAATCGGACACGAGTTGATCAGTTTAGATTCTTCTTGCGACAAAGATTCTTTATGGGGCATTTCTGAATCTTCATGTTGAAAGTAAACTCCAACCCTGAGAGAGAAAATGAAAACGGAGATCATAGGATCCAACGTGAAGGGTTCATAATAGCCAAGAAAACGGGAAAGAGATCAAAAGATCCTTTATCAAGAATTTTGATGTTTGTATATATATGTGTGTGTGTGTGTAGGGGGGATAGTACCCCCTAGAAAACCCACCTTTGCTGATCGGCTGCCGAATAGTTTAGTCTATTGGCGTTCACAGACCATTTCTCGACTATGAACCTACATTGGGAGAAAAAGAAAGATCCCATTAAAAAGAACATACATCTATGAAATAAAAGTTCTGAGACGGCTTGACTGGGTAAGGAAAAAACCAGGTTTGCTGGTTGGAGTAGTTGGTGTCATCACTTAGGATACCTCCTAAGCTGTGGTGTGCTGGAAGGGGCTAGAATCTTTTGTAATTACTTCTTCGTTAGTTTTTAAGAATAAATCTAAAATTGCATTCCTGTGGATGTTTCTCTGACCATCTGGTATAGAAAACCACCCTGAATGGTTAAAAATAACACCTCTCTCCCTCACAACGTGACTCCATACAATCCCAATCAATTTGTCTAAATCTTGATCTCATTATATAATTTCTCATTGATATCATCTTTCAATTAAAAGCTTCATATCCTTGAAAACCTTTATTGTAATCCACATTGATTCAACTAGTTTTTGACTTTAATCCCAGCAGGATGCAATTCACCCCTTTAAAAGGTATATCACTGTTATATTATATTAAATAATTCTTTTCATCAAATATAATCAAGTTTTAGGAATTCCCATTATTTCAACCTGCCCCTCCCCTGACCCAGTAGCTCAGCGGTAAGTCAAAATGCTTGTAACGCTAAAAACTGGTTTTTTCGATGGGCACAGCACAGATATCTCGTTGTGGTCAATGACAAACAAACAAAACATTTCAATCTGAACTTCCAATTCAGCCATTTTGTTCCTGCTTCTCGTAAAATTAGAATCATACCAACTAAGCTTATCTTTCTTTAAAACCATTATTCAATTTGTTATGTTCTAAATCTCTTCGTAACTGTAGTTATCCTGTTAACTTGGCTGTTACAAGTTCCTTCACCGCTATGCAAGTTTAAAAATTTTAGAGCTTCTCCGAAAATCTTGTTACCTAGCCTGCTTAATTGAAGCCCATTTCAAGCATGTATTTTACATTTAGTTTAAAAACTATACCAAAGGTCCAACCAGGCCACCCGTTGCTCTATGCATCTCCTTGAAAATCTTTCATATAAACCTTGAATTCTGATACGTAAATTATTACTGTACCTAGCCTGAGGGGGTGGTCCCGAATGGGCCACTTGTCTATTTCTATCCTTATAACTCTTAAGGAGTTATTTGTACACTTTAAACAATTCTTCTGATTTACAGCTTCCACACAAACTCTAAAAATGAAGAATGTACCTCGGTACAAACATTTAAGCATCGAGTCAAGACACTGTATAACGTTATCTAATTTAGTACCTGGCAAGCAAATTCTAGTCCTAGGCTTTATCAGTATACTTAACGAGAGAGTTTTACGCTATGTTTACCTCTTGATCATATCTATCTTCGTTGCAAGAAGCCAAGGGTTCAAATATGTCAGAGACTGGTATCTCAATATCAACTGTACCAGCCTATACAGAACAATGTTATACACCTTTGTATACTCAATACTCTCCCCTTTCTTCCCCAAAGCAACTTTTAACCCCCCAATTTTATCCACTTCCTGTTCCTAATATACTATTTCCCCTTTTTACAGCTCAATCTTGTTCAAAGCTATCTCTAACTTAACGTCAGGCAAGCAAGTTTTACAATTGTATCTTTATGAGTCAATAATTCTTAAACATAACATAATACTGGTATCTATTGCACCTTATAAACTCCACCCCACTTATCGTTGATCTACTTCTAACCATAATGAAATTATGCTAATATTAGTCATAATTCACTATTAATAATATTAGCAATATAATCGCCTAACATTTACACATTTAAGCCAAATGAAGTTATTTTGCATTTGATACAAACAGACGGAGCTCTATACACATAGAATATATCAATCCTATGCCATGAACTTAAGATTTTGGTTTATGTATATGGTATGCGCCATCTTGGATTGCACTTAGGCAAAGCTGAACAGTTGCGTGGAGAATTCAGAAATTATGCAGTACGTTTAATGTCACCATTAAGGTGATTTATATAAAATAATGATAATTACAGGTTATCTTTGCTATCCAAAATAAACTTTTCTAACGGAAATTATTTTGATAAATCTTTCCGATAATATACACATGGCAAAGGAAGGTAACTTTGGTTCAGCAACTAAAATAGACCTACGCTTTCACTTCTGACTAATTCGGAAGAACAATTCAAATTAAAAAAGCGAACTTTTTGAAACTGGGTTCGTCACTAAGAGTTGTTTGTCTACATTATTATGTCTGATTAAAGTTTAGGTAAATGTAATACTAAAATCATCTTTTAATTATTATTGATACTTGTGATTACTACGTTAGTACCGTTACTAAAAATATACACGTCTATGGTCCATTTACATTTAATTATTTGTTAATTATAAAATAAATTACTGAAGACTTGGCAACTAACAATTAATAGTGAGAACAATAATTTCAATTGTTAACGTAAATTTAGCTAACATTTGTTTTTATTTTTTATTTCAATTCATTTACATTTTACTATAGATATTTATAACTAACTACCTAAAAACATTAAACTTACACTAACAATCTTAGTACAATACTAAACTTTATGTTGCAATTTCAGGCTTAGTTTCCAACAGTAATAAAATATAAAAAGTGTTTAAACTTCAATACAAACTAATCTGACTAAATTACTATAAATTTGCTACTTTAAACTTTAAATAATACATAAACGATATTTATAATCTCAGAAAAAGGTTACATTTTACAACTAAAAATGTGTGTAACCTTTCTGTCACAGAGCTTAAATTTTTTTGTACGCTACTCAACATCTTTTTTATCAGTTGCAAATATTAAAAAGAAAGATAATAAGATTAAGTTTTATTAAAATGAATATTTTTGTTACTTTGCCATAAGCTAAGCTTATTACGCGTAATACTAACTTTGTGATTTCAAGTACAAATCTTCGATCTAAGTATTGTTGTAAGCTACATTTTTAGTTTTACTTTAGATGTTTACGAGAGGGTGCATGGCGTTAAAATCAAGTAAGTTTACAAAAGTAGCCTTAGAATACTTAGAATTCTCGTGAATATTAGCGAACGAGAGACTTTGCAAAGTGTTTTGAAACAAGGCTAAATTGTAAATAGGGAATCGTTAAAGCATTGAGTCAGTCGTTCAGTGAAGTATTTCGATCAATGTTAGTTATCACATATGATCAGCTTACTCGATTGATTAATGCATTCTCAGTATCTTTAATGAGGTAATGATTTGCAATTTCCCTAAGGTGATCGTTCAGTACTGGGTCAAATTTTGCCAGCGGTTCAACTTCATCGAGAAAATTTCCATTGCTAAGATCATGAAGTCTTTCTGTTGTTCCACGAAAGCTAGATTGGGTTTTATCAAATGAAAAACTAGGTAAATGAGTCTTGCATGAACAGATCTCTAGTAATAATGTTTCATTGAAATTAGCTCCATGTTAACAGTGTCTCTAGTTTTATTGCCTATAATCCTACTATCTGGTTCTGTCATGACTCCATGTTGACAGTGTCTATAGTTTATTGCCTCTGATCCTTACTCTTAGTTTTCACCATGACTCCATGTTGACACTGTTTATAGTTTTATTGCCTATAATCCCTGATATCAGGTTTTGTAATGACTCTATGTTGACACTGTATATAGTTTTATTGCCTATAATCTCTACTATCAGGTTCTGTTATGACTCCATGTTGAAACTGTCTATAGTTTTATTGCCTATAATCCCTACTCTCTGGTTCTGTTATGACTCCATGTTGACAGTGTCTATAGCTTTATTGCCTATAATCCCTACTATCTGGTTCTGTCATGACTCCATGTTGACAGTGTCTATAGTTTTATTGCCTATAATCCCTTCTCTTTGGTTCTGTCATGACTCCATGTTGACACTGTCTATAGTTTTATTGCCTATTATTACTACTATCAGGTTCTGTTATGACTCCATGTTGACAGTGTCTATAGTTTTATTGCCTATTATCACTACTATCAGGTTCTGTTATGACTCCATGTTGACAGTGTCTATAGTTTTATTGCCTATAATCCCTTCTCTTTGGTTCTGTCATGACTCCATGTTGACACTGTCTATAGTTGTAATGCCTATAACCTCTACTCCCAAGTTTCACCATGACTCCTTATTGACATTGTCTGCGGTTTTATTTCCTCTGATCCCTACTCCTAGGTTTTGCCATGAAATCCATGTTGACATTGTGTGTAGTTTTATTGCCTGTGATCCCTCCCTCGGTTTCCACCATGAATCCATGTTGACAATATCTATAATCTTATTGTCTCTGATCCATACTCTCAGGTTCTGCCATGACTCCATGTTGTACACATGTGCCAGTGAATGTTCATGCTCTTTCCGATGAGAAGAAAGGTACATTGAAGCAGTCCCTCGAAACAGCGTTATCACGTTTTCCAAAGAAAGGACACAGAAAAAGCAAAATACTTTATCTGAAGCCTTAAAATGTACAAATCATGATTGGAGAACTTTGTAACCATTTTTAGGTGAATATAACAGTTTTCCTTCGTAAAACATCCGGAAATTTTATCATTATTTTGTAGAACGTTAATAGTTCTTATTTGTTTCGGACCTTTCTCAACAGCTTCATACCTTTTCTCGTCATAAGCTTTTGTGGGTATAGTGCTAACTTGTCAAATAATATCTGAATTAGGCCTACCTCTGTGGGCTCACTGTGTAATCTAGTTTCCTATAATTCGGTCTGTACGTCTCCTCTGCCTGTCAAGTCGAAGCCGATATCTTAGCTGTTAAATGACGCACTCTTGTTGGCAGAGGTAGAACATTTGACATTTTCTACTTCTTATGATCTAAAGGATGTGATTAATTTCAGATGTGCGGCATACGCCCTCAAATGTTTGTCCTTTTTCTCTGAAATCCGGCGTTTTTGAGCACTACTGAGGTATGAACGTTTAATTACTGCTGGTTTTTAAAAAAATTTACATTAATATATACAGCTTTCGGAATGCTCACTTCATTAAAAAAGTAAATAAAACATGACTATACGCCATAACTAAACTACAAATGCAGAACGCGTTCCTCACCCTCAGTTTTGTACTTCCAAGTTTAATCTATCGCTCTTCCTCTCTCTCTACCTCTCCAGTGTAAAAAACCGATTGATAGCCATTTGATAGTATGGACGTTTTTGGGAGTTCGTTAATATTCAATATTCAGTTAATAGAGTAACAAGTAAAAAATGTACTTTAAAATATACTTCTATCAAATTTTACCAAAGAGCAACGCCTGAGAAATGTAAGGTGTGAGCATAAAAAAAAATGTATCTTATGGTCCGACTGTGGCCTCGAGGTTATCGTGCTCGGACTGTGTCTGATGGTTTTCTCAAATTCCCAGCCTGTTGTCGCAAAAAAGCGATCTGCATTTCGGAGTCGTGGGTGCGCTATAAGAGTGACAGTCAAAAACACTATTAATTTAGAAAAGAGTAACCCGCATGTTGGCTGTAGGTGCTATAGTCTGTTAGATACGAGCAGCTAGCCCTTTTGTAACTACCTTCGCGCGAAAATGTTTAAACAGGCAAATAAAGTTAACAAACGTATAGTAAATACTGTTCGTGTACGTTTTACCCAGAGTGTTTTGTGTTTTCGTTCTATTTGTTTGTTTGTTTGTAGTTAAGCACAAAGCTACACAATAGACTATATGTGCTGTGATACCACGGGTATCGAAACTCGTTCCGCTTTTTCGTTCTGTGTGATTGTTTGGAACTTTTTTTTTCTGCGCATTAGTTAGTATAAATGTATCGTAAAAAATCCCAGGAAGCTATATTTCATGTAAAATAAACAAATTCGTGTATACACGACGAAGCAATTATTGTAGACTTTCGTGTTCACTAAAGTTTCTCCTTTAAAACCGACTAATTACATTATATATCTAATAGAGGTGTAATAAAGTCTTACTTGCCTATATAACAGAACGGAGGAACAGGTGTGAAATATTTTCATGATCATTCGATCATATTCTTCTTTTTCAACTGCTTTATACCAATGTGACTACGCGTGTAGATCTTTAAACTTATCCCTCCAACACATTTCACTATGAAAAATTACCTTTGTTCGATTTTGTCGAATATATTTATTTCGTTGTTTTCAACCTCCACCCAAGATCAATATGAATAATCTTGTCAAATACTTCTGTTTTACGCCCTTCTCCCATTGGTTGTCTTATGAAAATTGCGTTTCAGTTTTGGAAGATATGTTATACGGCGTCAAATATAACGCTTGTGCGTGAGTTGAAAAACGTGCTCATCTTTAGCACGCTTGCTATTATACGACGTAAAATTTAAAGTTTTTTCTGTGATTTAAAAAAACGTGCTCATCTTTAGCATTCTTGCCATTATACGACGTAAAATTTAACGCCTTCACCGTGATCTGAGAAGCGTGTTCATCTTTAGCATTCTTGCCATTATACGACGTAAAATTTAACGCCTTCACCGTGATCTGAGAAGCGTGTTCATCTTTAGCGTTCTTGCCATTATACGACGTAAAATTTAACGCCTTCACCGTGATCTGAGAAACGTGCTCATCTTTAGCATGCTTGCTATTCTATGACATAAAATTTAACGCTTTTTCTGTGATTTAAAAAAACGTACTCATCGCTTGCTTTCGTTTTTCTTCGTGCGTAATAAAGACATCAACTGGTTCAAAATTAGAAAAAATGTTTTCAGAGCAACAACATATTTGTGAATTTTTCTACTCTAGATTTCACCAGTTGTTTACTCTCTCCACAAGCAAGAAACAATAATGACGCTAGAATACAACAATGGGGAAGACTACTGTGAAATTTATATACCCTGTTAACACATATTGTACGATGTACAAATTGAGTTATCATGCTATCTCTTGATAAACAATTTTCGTTGATAAAAGTCCAAAGATACAGCTTTTTAGTGGACTGTTTATTTTCATCTAACTTTTTATGACGTTTGGACCATTCATGTGGCCATCATCAGATAATTCCTTCTATTTTGTGAAATACTGCGCGAGCATTTTGTTCCGATCTAGAAAAAAAATATAGGGTGACACCCTTGTTTTTATTTAAATTAAGTTTAAGTTCACAAATAATTAATGCTTCTCTAATTTTTCTTCTATTAATGTTGTTCTAATTGCATAATACTTTAAAGTTGTTAGTGTAAATTGGATGTGTATTTGTTGTGCTGTGTTGGTAAATGTGTGATGGGGATTCTTATGTTCTTTGATCCTAATGATTATGCTGCGTCCCGTTTCGCCTATTAAGCGCTATCGCATCGCTCGTATTGATACTTGTAGAATGCAGATACTTCCGTCGTTGAATTAGTCAGAATAAGCTTTCCTTAGATAACCTTAGTGCTCGGATATAAGTAACTTTAATCTTTTTATGCTTGTTTATAAATGTTTACGATGATTTTGGTTACATAGCTATGATATGGTAAGACACCTATTAGTGAAAAAGCTAAATAAAAATAAAACAATCCACTCAAAAGCTGTATCTTTGGGCTTTTACTTGTAATATATGGTGGATTTCCTCTCCTAACAACAATTTTCGTTATGTTTTAGGTTGCTGGGAAAGTAACATGCAAGGCACAATTTAGGGAATGTAGAAAATATTGTAAAGAAATAACCAATGTTTATGATTTAAAATGTATTACAATAGATAATTAGTATGCTATTAAACATATAAACCGAAACTTGGAATGACGTCCTCCCTGTGTTAGTTTTTGTTCATATAAGTAGTTAACGTATTATTTGTTTATATAAGCAGAAGCTTTTTATAGCTCAGGGTGCTTGAGCAGCAGCACGGCTGCTTTCTACGAAGCTTGCCGCTTGGAGCGCCGTGGTTAGCCTGGTTACACTTTCAAGCTGGGTGGATCACGTTAGTGACCATGTAAGGTGTTTCGTTTTTTCCTAAAATGGTTTTAATATGAATGAAAAGGGGGGGGGGCAAACAGTTAGCAGCAACTTTCGCCTATGTGGCTTCTTTTGACTGACTAACTGGACAAGCTGTCAAACTTATAACGCCCCCACAGATGAAAGTGCGAAGCGTGTTCGGTGGCGTATTGCTGCTCGAATTGTAGGCATTCCGATACACAGCCTGATACAATAACCATTAGGCCACGACCGTTGTTTTGGGGTCAAAAATGTTTACTGTAACAAGAAAAGGTCACAAAGGCCGAATCTCCCCCTTCCACTTGTGCCAAAGAGAATTTACGGCAGAGACTACACTAATATACCATACCTTGCGTTTACGGCAGAGACTACACTAATATACCATACCTTGCGTACTGTTTTTAAGGTGTTATACCGTAAAAAGTAATCTATTTACGGCAGAGACTACACTAATATACCATACCTTGCGTACTGTTTTTAAGGTGTTATACCGTAAAAAGTAATCTATTTACGGCAGAGACTACACTAATATACCATACCTTGCGTACTGTTTTTAAGGTGTTATACCGTAAAAAGTAATCTATTTTAAAACATAATTGACAAGTATAAACAAAATTATGTAGAAACGTATATGCGATCTCTTATATAATATACAAGGTGTCCGAAAAGTTTGGAACCATGGGTTATTTGCAGCTTTTCTTAATTTAAGATACGTGACTGTTTATGGCGCTGTTAAAGTATAAGAAAGTCGAGTTAACCCTACGGTTAATCCAAACTTGTTTCGAATTACAAAGACAGCATGTGAAACACATAAAATTTGTTCCAGACTTTTGGGACACCCTGTATATCTTCAAATTCGATGACGAGGAACCCACTTTGAGACTAATAATGGTTGGAGACGGCTTGAATGGGTAATGAAGAAAAACTTTAATATCAGTACATTTGCTGTTATGTTAAACTTATATTAAAGTTTAACATGACAGCAAATGTACTTATATTAACGTTTTTCTTCATTACCGATTCAAGCCGTCTCCAACCCTTATTATCCTGTATATCTATTTAAGCTGTTTGTTATTCACGTTGAAATATCAGATTTCTGATCCAGCTTGGGTTACCACATTACATGCGACATCAACTTAACTGGTTTTCGTGGGGAGCCTTCATTACACTCGCATAACAATAAAATTGAAAAAACGTGATCGCTTTCACCGAAGCACACAGAATAAAACTACCAATCTCTAGTTTCATCACACGATTTCTTCATTTAACTGTAATCTAAAGAAAGCACGATGTAATTATAGTATTTTGGCACTTGTGTATAAAGTTAAAATCATAAATAAGGATGACGTCGAAACGTGTAGAGTCGGCAACTTTTTGAAGGCCTAAATAAAATGTTTTTAATTGTGTACCACTTTAACGTTCAATATTATTTATGATTTTAAAGCTTGATGTAGTTGTAAAACACCATAAATTACACCAAGTATCCTAATTTCACAGTGAGTGACTTAGAACAAATGCAACACTAATATACAAATATGTTAACTTCTAATCTTGTTTTATAACTGTTGATATGTTTGACCATGTGAAAAAACAACACTTTATGTCAACGTAAGTTCAGCCAGTTTTTTAACGTAACTAAAGAGCCAGATTATTCAACATAACAGTTTACATTTTTGATAATATTTAACTTTCGTTGTTTTTTTTTTTACCTGTGCCTATTGTTACAGTTTATGTTCAATTTCATGTAATTTTTGTTGTCAACCTTTGTTTCTGGAACGTTCATTAAAATATGCTACAGGCCCTGGCATGGCCTTGTGGTTAGGGCACACAACTCGCAATCTGCTGGCCGCAAGTTCGATTCCCGTCACAGAACATGCTCGCCCATTCAGCCGTGTGGGCGTTATAATATGATGGTCAATGCAACTATTCGTTGGTAAAGAGTAGTCCAAGAGTTAGCGGTGTGGTGATGCTACCTTTCCTCTAATGTAACAGTTGGGGGCGAGTAATTTATATATATATATAATCTAAAAATTTTAGTATTGCAGATTAGTATTACTTTCTTATATTTCTCATCGAAATACTGTAAACTTTCATTTTATTCTTAAACATGAGATGCACGATACACAGATCCTCGTGCTGGTTTACTGATGCTCTAGTTCTCTGGGTCAAAGTAGCATTGGTCAAGTCTTCATATGTAGGTTTTTCAAGGATTGGACAAAACTTTTACATACATCTGTAATAATGTTAGTATTTTTGCTATAATTAATGATGAAACATTGGTTTTGAATTGGAGAAAAAAATCGACGCTTATATATAAAAGGCTCTTTGTGCCTGAAGAAGAGGGAGATCTGTCGAAAGTGCTAGGGTTCTATCCCGTGTTTTTTTTTTTTTCTCTAAGTAATTTACCAAACTTTTTGATCCTATGATATTTCACTATAAATAATGATTGTTCATATTTAAGGTGCCCTCAGTTATCGACTGTGTTGGCCAATCTTCAAAAGAAAATTTTTTTTTCATCAATACAGAAAATTGTCATGTTTTATAATTTGCTTGGGTGTTTTTCTTTTCTATTCAGAAAATTGTTTTCCGCGTGCTTGGCCTGCCTCCTCCTGTACTGAAACGATTAAGGTCAAAACACTTCTTAAGGTTAGCCTCCGTTTAGTCATTATTTGCTGTGTTATGATTATTCTGATGAGAAGAAACAAAAGAAGAAGTCTACGTAAGCATAGTTTTTGGTTTATTGTTGGGATGCTCATTTCCAAGTGAAAAAATTATGTTCCACGATCTCGTTCATGATTTGATGAATACGACAAACCAGAATCTATTCGACTTTCCATTTCACACAACCTACAAGTGCATCTTAGCTGAATTGGTCTGTTGGAAATTTCCGTAATCATGAACTGAAACACGGTTCACGTATTGGCAGTTTGCCAGTTACTTCACTAGGTCCGTGCTGCAACGTTATTTACGTTGCATTCTACATCAGTCGGGCAGCTGTTGGATGGAATCAAATGGCAAGAATGAAAATTATTCATGATCTATGTTAGGATGTTTTCAAACCCGTAGTTTAGACGCAGGAATCCCCTCTTAATTTATTTTTAGTGCCATTTCTATTTCGCATACTAACGTCATCGATCAATATAAGTGATATTTTTGGTTACTATCTTACATCTTTCCAACTGTTACGACAGCGGAAGTCACGTGACCCTGGTTACACGTCATGAGTTCTAGAAGGATCATTACTTTTCCTGGCAACTCTAGTCTTTTCTAGGCGCCCTCTATTTTAGTATATAAGCCAGGCAAATAAAGCGGATATAATTGCAGATAGAGAGATAGAGACGGATAATTGAGTCAAGCCGTATGTAAAGTGTGTACATTGTTGTGAATTATAGCTAAGTTAAAGTGACTGTGGAAATTAAGTGTATTACAAAGTTTGTAACGAGAAAGAAAAAACTAGTTTTAATTAAGAAAGGACTTGTATAGCCAGGTGGTTAGGGCACTCGACTCGTAATCTGAGGATCTCGGGTTCGAATCCCCGTCCCACCAAACATGCTCGCTCTTTCAGCCGGTTAATCTTACTATTCGTTGTAGAGTTGGCGGTGGGTGGCTTTGACTAGCTGCCTTCCCTCTAGTCTTACACTGTTATATTAGGGACGGCTAGCGCAGATAGCCCTCTTGTAGCTTTGTGCGAAATTCAAAAACAAAACAAACTTGTATTGCTGAGGTTTCATCGGAAAGAAATTATACGGGAAATTATCAAACAAGCAGATAGGTAACAAATTGATGTCAGAGGGTGGGACGGAAAAGAAAAAAGAAGATGGAAACGAGAAGTGGCAAATCAAACTACAGCTTAGCAGATTTGATGGCAGCAATACAAGAACACCAAAAGAAACAAGAACGAGAAAATAAACAAGAAGAGAGATTAGAGCAGTGGTTGGAAGAGAAAGAAAATAAACAAGAAGAGAGATTACAGCATTGGTTGGAGGAGAAAGGAAAGAAACAAGAGGAGAGTCTACAGCAGTGGTTGGAGGCAACAGTGGCAACTGGAAAAAGAAATGAAACAAGAAGAACGAGAAAAGAAACAGGAAGAAAGTCTCCAACAGTTCAGAGAAAGCCAGCTCACACAAATGGAAAAGATTAGTAAATTTCAAAGTGAATTAAATACATCAAAGGATGATTTACTATCTTTTACACAAGGAGGATATATTAGCCATCGACCTAATCAGCCTCAGACAACAGGAAGCCCCTTCCAGACACCGCAGCTAAACCCTAATGCAGACATCTTCAGTCCTGTCAGAAGTCACATTCCAGACACAAGTGTCAGCAATAGGGGTGATCTAGTACAAAGGAAGCCACAGGAATTCGATGGGAAGGCACTGTGGGAAGCATATAGAGCACAATTTGAGCTCCTGGCAGAAATGAATGGATGGACAGAGGAGCAGAAAGCAGTGCATCTGGCAACGAGCCTGAAGGGACAACCACTGGAAATACTTGGACAGTTGTCAGCGGACGACAGGCACAACTATAGAGCACTGGTAGCTGCTCTAGAACTCGGGTATGAACTCAAAATCAGTCCGAAGTCTACAGGGCTAGGTTTAGGACGATAGTCCGTGCTAAAGGGGAGAGCTGTCACAGGACTTGGAAAGTATGGCACACAAGGCCTACCCAACTGCACCACCTGATGTCCTCAAGCTGTTCTAAGGGATCAGTTTGTAGATGCCTTGGACAGTCCACAACTGAAGATACAAGTAAGGCAAGCACACCCCTCGACTATGCAGAATGCAATGACCAGAGCTTTTGAATTCGAATCCTATGTTAAGTCCAGCACAGAGGTACCAAGGTTGGTA
>NW_013666727.1:196619-201532 GCF_000517525.1 Limulus polyphemus | reverse complement strand
CCACTCTACCCGGTTTTGAGAATGGAAACAGTGAAGCAGTTAATAAAGTTACTACCACTGATGTGACTGTTACCGATAATGAAACATTTCCTGATGGAGCAGATGAGCCCCACGTGAAGCAGAAGCCAATGAGACAGAGACCAGTACGGAAGAAGATACATCCGGTAAAATTAAGAGACTTTGTTGTATTTTAATTTGGTGTTTGTAAATTCTGTACATTTCATTAAGTTATTGTTAATTAACTATTGGGTTACTATAAGTGGCTATTGTTCGGGACGAACAATACTAAGAAAGGGGCAGTGTTACGACAGCGGAAGTCACGTTACCCTGGTTACACGTCATGAGTTCTAGAAGGATCATCACTTTTTCTGGCAACTCTAGTCTTTTCTAGGCGCCCTCTATTTTAGTATATAAGCCCAGCAAATAAAGCGGATATAATTGCAGATAGAGAGATAGAGACGGATAATCGAGTCAAGTGTAAGTAAAGTGTGTAAATCGCTGTGAATTATAGCTTAGTTAAAATGACTGTGGAAATTAAGTGTATTACAAAGTTTGTAACGAAAAAGAATAAATTAGAATTTATTAAGAGAGGACTTTTATCGCCGAAGTTTCATCGGAAAGAAATTATACGGGAAATTATTAAACAAGCAGATACGTAACACAACTAAACCCTCAATTTATACTGTCTCGTGCTGGTGGCACGGAAGTTATTGATAAATGTTTTACTCCAAAGCAAACAGGAGCAGTTTAGGAACTGGCCACGTCTTGATTTTTGGAAATATGAATTACTATGCTAAGTTCAAACCATAAATACAGATCGTAACTGAGATCTTACAGGAATAGTGCCGTTCGTCTCGGTCACAGAACTGAGGTCTTACAGAAATAGTGCCGTCCGTCTCGGTCACAGAACTGAGATCTTACAGGAATAGTGCCGTCCATCTCGGTCACAGAACTGAGGTCTTACAGGAATAGTGTTGTCCGTCTCAGTCACAGAACTGAGGTCTTACAGAAGTAGTGCCGTCGATCTCCGTCACAGAACTGAGGTCTTACAGAAGTGGTGCCGTCCGTCTCGGTCACAGAACTGAGGTTACAGAAGTAGTGCCGTCCGTCTCAGTCACAGAACTGAGGTATTACAGAAGTAGTGCCCTCCGTCTCAGTCACAGTGGGGAACTGCATCGTATTTTCCTAAAACCAATATTCAAAACGTAGCTTTCCAATAATCTACACGATACAACAATCAAATCAAATATCTTTGTACTAATCGAAAATTTGAAACATTGGTGAACGGTGTTAGATCTTTAGTCACGAACGTTGTGTATGATTGTATATTGTTTCCACCGATGAAGATAATGATATGAAACGTGTATGACAGGTAGTTTTTTGTTTTGTTTCTTGTAATTTGACACATTGGCAGATGGTTAAGGCACTCGACGTACAATTTAAGGGTCGCGGGTTCGAATCCCCGTTCCACCAAACGTGCTAGCCCTTTCAGCCGTGGGGGCATTATAATGTGACGATCACTCACACTATTCGGTGGTGGGTGGGTCTTACAGTGCTAAATTAGGGACGGCTAGCGCAGATAGCCCTCGCTGTGCGCAAAATTCAAAACAAACCAAAGCCTTTAAGACAATAAATATGTCTTTCAGTATCACGTCCCTTTAGTACATACGGGTAATTGGCATAGGTAATTCGAAAGGGATATTCTCATTTTTTTGTTTTTTTTAGTTTTCAGTGTCTTATACTTCGTAGAGAGAAGATACAATTCCAGTAGTAAAAATAAATGACTTGTGTAAAGATTAGACTCACACAATAGTAAAAAAAAAAGTCACAGTATCCTACAAAGTCTATTCAAATATCTAGTTGGAAAAAATCCAACTGTGGAGGTTTACTGGTTCTATACGTTGATAAATAATGCATAAGGGTGGTTTTCTTAAGCTACGTAAAACGAACAGTCACGAACGTACGAACCGGTAACAAAAAATTTCTAATTTTTTCCGATTGCACCATTACAGTCAAATAAGATATTTCATTATTTAAAGGTTAAACTAATCAGTATAAAGGTTTTTGCATCAGTGGACGATATAACATCCCGGAACTGTGTTTTTCTGTTCTAAGCGTAGCTTAGTTGACAGTGTGAATTCATAAGATATATAACAGCATCGATTATTGGCGCCTGGAAACGAGACTGTGTTTCACAGCTCTTAAAAATATAAAAATAGAGAGAGACGGAATAGTCTTTCTTTCAGAACTGAGCCAGTATCAACATGTTTTACGCCTTAAGAGATTTTCTATTAACGTAATTCTGAAAGAAAGCAGACAGTCTATTGACTAGTTCAAGGGAGTGTCCGAAAATAATGTACATAGAAAACTGCCTAATGTAAAAAGGACAAAAAGAACAATAAGAAGACGAACAAAAAAAAACGATATCTTGGCATTTTGCCAGATTTTTCTTTTCCTTTCTTTTTTAATTTTCTAATTCCGTTCATGATGTCAGTTTTATTATTTTCATCTCTTAAACATACTATTTCACACAGAAAAAATATTAGATTGACCCTTTGAATAAAAACAAAATCGGATATATATAGGTAGAACAGATTATAGTGTGCCGATTGGTTACGTGAGTTTAGCGTGTCGTGTGCATAAAGATATAGCAATCCTTAAATATTTCGGACAAATTGTTACTGCGGTCACATGACACTAACTTAAATAAAGGTCCAGAGACACAGTTCTTGAATGAATTGTTTATTTCTATTCTTTATTTAACTTTTCGACCATTCGTGTGCCCGTCATCAGGTAACTGTCAGTGTCATCTATTGTGTGAAATACTACGCGAACATTTTGTTCCAATTTATAAAACATATGGGGTGACACCTACATTTTGATTTCAATTAGGTTTTAGTTCACGAATAATTAATGGTTCTTTTATTTCACACAATAGACGACAGTTACCTGATAATGGCTTAAAGAGTGGTCGAAACGTTGTAATTAAGTTAAACAAAAAATAAAAATAAACAATTCACTCAAAATCTGTATCTCTGGATTTTTATTTAAAGTGTATAGTAGATTTTCCGTCGTCACAACAAATGACACTAACTTGCTAAATAAATCTACCATTCCTTAACAAGAGACAATAAACTATTAGATAAGGTACATCTTACATAAACTGTGTTCATTAGTTATTTGGAAACTACAGAAAAATAAATTATCATACATCTTATAATGAACGACGAGATGTAGCGTGTCGTAATAACAGTTTCCCGTGAATTGCAAAAGTTTTCAGTTGGCAACTCGACACTCTGAAACAAACACCACTGAGTTAACAAGGTGAGTCAGAAAACAAAGAACAGACTGGCGTGTTTGTGTACGATATGGATGGTTAGGAGATTGTTAATTCGGTGAACCTGATAACAAGAAGTCACCACATGCGTGGATCATAAGAGCCTTTTATTATCGATAATGATTATTATCATGTTATCTATATTTGTGTGTAAAATAAGTCTTCTACATTCACCTAATAACCTAGCATAGAAGCCCACCGAACCTGACACCTTCATGAAAACATTCATATAAATTAGTTAATTAAATTACCTAGCAGGAGAGACTTCAAACGAGCTATTCTAAAAATAATAATAAAAAAAAACAGTTCAAACACGGCTACTGAAAACGGTCGATGAAGTTTTTTAAACACATATAATTTTCACATTGTTTTAGTTCTAGACTCTTATGAATGGCCACTTGAAATGACGTTAATAAAAGCTGTGATGATGATTATGCAAAATTGAACGGTAACAATGCAAAAAAATGATTTAAACATAGCGTTCAATTGCGTGATCACACAGTATTACTCTCTAAAAACATTGTTGTATAAACAAACAATGTAACACCCCAATACATATATGATGTTATATATATATATGTGTGTGTGAGTGTAATAAATGCAATAGCAATTTAAATAAAGATAAAGGTTATGAAGAAAATATAAAAATAAGTGAAAGAGGGGTGGTCATTTGCGGTCAGTTTTAACAAGTAAGAGAACAAGATTCAACGAAAAGAATCAATAGGAAAAATAAAAAGAACAAATGATTAAAAATAACCACAAAAGTGAGAAGAAAATAAAAAATATTGAAATAAGTATTGGCAACAAAATCTGGGGTGAAAAGATTCAATAAAAATATAAAAAAAGTCTAGAGAAAACATTAAATAAAATATTTGTTCGTTTAAATTCGATAGGGAAAGAGTGTTAAGAAAAACTTACCATGTAAACATAATAAGTTGTCTCATCTGTATATGTACCATATAGATTCAAAGGTTAGATTTTTTAAATAACATTGATTTGAAGCTAAAATGTTCTACCGTTTTGTTATTCGTTGTCAAAATTAATATCCTATACAACTGCCCAAGTGTAATTAGTAGGAATATCACACAATAAATTATAGTAAAATAATGGGATATGTACCACACACATGAAAGGTTACAGTCGGTGTTGCATCTTTATGAAGGGTTACAGTCGTTGTTGTATCCTTATGAAGGGTTACAGTCGGTGTTGCATCTTTATGAAGGGTTGCATTCAGTGTTGTATCCTTATGAAGGGTTACTGTCGGTGTTGCATCTTTATGAAAGGTTACAGTCGGTTTTACATTTTATGAAGGGTTACAGTCGGTGTTGTATCTTTATGAAGGGTTACTGTCGGTGTTGTATCTTTATGAAAGGTTACAGTCGGTTTTTCGTTTTATGAAGGGTTACAGTCGGTGTTGTATCTTTATGAAGGGTTACAGTCGGTGTTGTATCTTTATGAAAGGTTACAGTCGGTTTTACGTTTTATGAAGGGTTACAGTCGGTGTTGTATCTTTATGAAGGGTTACAGTCGGTGTTGTATCTTTATGAAAGGTTACAGTCGGTTTTATATTTTTTTT
>NW_013666727.1:189761-196135 GCF_000517525.1 Limulus polyphemus | reverse complement strand
CACGAGGGCTATCTGCGCTAGCCGTCCCTATTTTAGCAGTGTAGGTTTGGAGGGAAGGCAGCTAGTCATCACCACCCACCGCCAACTCTTGGGGCTACTCTTTTACCAACGAATAGTGGGATTGACCGTCACATTATAACGCCCCCACGGCTGAAACGGCGAGCATGTTTGGTGTGACAGGGATTCGAGCCCGCGACCCTCAGATTGCGAGTCGAGTGCCTTAACCACCTGGCCATGCCGGGCCTTATAATACATATTAATGTATTACATATAATAATAGATAATGTATTAATTACATATAATAAGTGTTACGTAATCGTACAAATTATTGTCACAATAATATCAGTTACATTGTAATACATATTCACCTGGAGATATGGGTCAAAATCTAGAATTGTCGCTTTAACCTTCTGTGCATTGTAGTTTGGAACTTTTTTCAACCCACTCTTCGTGACGTGTGTGTATGTTTAGTGCAAAACTACAGAGTAAACTATTCGTAATCTTACAGCTGACTCACTAGGGGACCTTGACTCACTAGGGACCTCTTCTTGAGGCAAAGTATGTAATCACCTTTGTTTTCTCGTCTTATGCCCATTGCATAATATTTTCTTAAATGTCTTAATTAAAATTTCATGCTGACAATTTTCATGATAATGATGATTCTGCATAAGCTATTGATTTTTAACTAAACATCTTTGTGTTTTCTCTCATTTATAAAAAATTAATCTTTTAGCACAATATCACAATACAATATCTTGTATAATTTTTTTTTCATTGAAAACACTAGCGAAATTTTTAGAAATTTCAAATGCCAACTTTTCTAATTATGGAGCCAGTTTTTTAAATAATAAGCATATTTTCTTGTCTCCCGGTGGATCAGCAACACATTTTCGGCTTTGAAACGCTAAAATCCGGGGTGGACAAAACAGATAGTCTATTGTCACTAAAACAAACACACATTCCGCGACCCACAAATCGTAAGTCTTGTACCTCAGGCCTCAAATATAAAATATTGTGTTTGTCTCCAGCCTATCGAATATGTTTGATATTTCATCCATGCATCACTTCAGAATAACAACATGATGACGTGATCATAAAACACACGAAACCTCTCGGACAATATCAGACTTGTGTTTTACGTTCTCCAGTAACTAAGCCTATAAATCAGTGAAAAAAAAGTACTGGCTAGAGATGCTGTTCTTGTTTGTTATTAAGCATAAAGCTACACAATGGGCTATCTGTGTTCTGCCCACCGAAATTACCGGTAAAATCCACAAAATCAAATGCGATCGGAAATGTCGCAAAATCGTGATAGTAATTTGATTTAAGACATTTGATTCGGAACTCTAAGTTTCGAATCAAATGCAACCGGGAGTGTTAAAAATATATTTCTCTTCATCCCGCACGTGATAAAAGATAATTTGAGAATAGCTTTAAGAGAAAAAAACATACACGCAGACACAAAGAAAAACAACAACAACGGCATTACATTTAGTTTAAATATTTGTTTGTTTGGAATTAAGCACAAAGCTACACAATAGGCTAGTTGTGCTCCGCCCACCACGGGTATCGAAACCCGGTTTCTAGCGTTTATGATTCCGCAGACATACTGCTGTGCCACTGGGGGGCAAGTTTAAATAACTCGTCGCGATGTGTAGGTTAGGATTACCGGAATCTGCATTTTAGCGTTAAAAGCTCTCAGACTCACCCCGCTGAGTCACTGGGGAAGAAAGGGGGGGGGTCTAAAGAGCATAAAGCATGTTATCGAAGTAATCTCGTTTCTTGTCGAAAGAGGGCTTTGTTTTTTGTTGTTGTTTCTATGAGCCTTAAAGATGATTTTTCAATGCAACGAATGTAATGAGAAAGAAAGTTTTACCAGCAATACAAAAGGAAATTCATACTGTGGAATATTGTTTTCTTTCAGTTGACAGAACTTCGGATGTTTCAAATGTTAGTTAGTCGGTTGGATATCCCATTGAACACTTTCTTAACTTTGTACCAATTTTCAGTGATGTTAGTGAAAGCCTTGTGGAGAAGGTGATTTCTATTTCTAAATGAGACTGTGTGTCAATGTATTGGATTGTCATGGTCAGCGCTATGACAATTCTGCCAATGTGTCAGGAAAACATAGCGGGCTTCAGACACATATTAGGCAGATTAATTATTTAAAAGATTATGCTACTTGTGTTGTGCGTTCTCTTAATCTCGTCGACAACCACGGTGTTCATTATGTAAGCAAGCTTTGAATGTTTTTGGCTTCCTACAATCACTCTACGTTTTCTCTGTTGGCTCAACACTCCACTGACAAATTCTTACAGAGGGACGTAAAGAAAACGTTAATAACTATATATCGATGCTAAAATCTCTATCTAGCACTCGTTGGTCCTTCCATGCTGAATCCACAAAAGCCCTCTGTCATAGGTACACAGATGTACGAGAAGCCCTTGACAAAGTTAGCGAAGACATCACTCAATATAGAGTTACACGAACAGAAACACACTGCTGCGAAAGATGGAATTTCATGAAACATATATATGTCAGAACTATGAAATCGTATCCTCCAGCGACTTCAGTCGACAAGTTTAATATTTAATTCGTAATATGAATAACAAAAAGTAAATTTTCTAAGAAACACTGAAAAAAGTCGATAATAAAAGAAGTTTAAGGATTTGAACTCAGGACCTTTGGCTGACATGGCCAACTGATCTATCCCCTCATTTATAAGGCTTATTAATCATGAGTATGAAACTTCCTACCACGTTGTGTTATTGTGGCGTCAGGCAATTATTGAATTGAGTTACCCACCACCCAATAAAGTCATATTAGTCTAACTAGACTCACATGTATACTTATTATTACTGTACTTAATTCGTATCATGGATCAATAAACATTACCGCAAGTGAAAAAGCCGATAAATGAAAAACAAAAACTCCGGGACTAGGGATTGAAGCCAGGACCTTTGACTAACATTGGATGATGCTCTATCCAAAAGCTGCAGGAAAATATAAATTTACAGCTCAAATTTAAAAACTTAATATTGATAAATTAACATCGATTGTAATGCATTTAGTTAATATGTCAATAGTAAAAGGAATTTTTACAGACAGTTTAATAGGTGTAATTACACCCAAATTTAAAGGAAACAGTAAAAGTGATCGAAATGATTACAAACCAATTATTTTATTATCAGTTATATCAATAATTATGGAAATGTAGGATATATAGAATTTTTAGACTCATTAAATTTATTTTCAAATTTTAAATTCAAATACAGGAAAATACTACAGAAAAGGTACTACATAAAATTATTAATATAATAATTTTTTACTTTACAAATTCCATAAAATAAAAAAATTTAAATGTTTAGAAAATGGTATTCGTATCAAACATCTTAAAAGTCATATTTCAAATCAAACAATATCACTAGTTGATGAAAAATACATATATATTTAATCTTGTATATTCAATATCTTTATGTATTATTATTGTTAATGTATTTATTTATTATAGTTAGCTTAACTTTATGAAGCAAACATCCACACTCGAGTAGGAGTCACTGGGGAGGAAAGGGGGGGGGGTCTAAAGAGCATAAAGCATGTTATCGAAGTAATCTCGTTTCTTGTCGAACGAGGGCTTTGTTTTTTGTTGTTGTTTTTATCCTCCTGTAGATAATAATGTATAGTGAAGGTTGTTTTAATTTTTCAATAAAACTTTTTCAATTCGGTTCAATTAAAAAACACAATTCTTACTGGTGGCAAGATCACATCATAAATCGTTTTTGTTTCTGTGAATTAGCTAGATCTTTATTTTTACTTAATGGTATTTAAGTATTTTTTTCTTATTGAACTCATACATAACTAAAAACAAGATCAGAACACTTGTATTTTTTGTAATAATTATTAATTTTTTATCTTCAGTCTTCATTAACAACTGGATAACAACACTTGTGTTTTCTTATTTAATGACTACTCAGTCTTCACTGGCATTATGAAATTTGTGATCCCTTATTTAATAGTTATTTAGATTCTCGTTGTTCACTTTCTACAGGACTATGGTATTCAGGCTTACTGATATTCAACAGGTAACCAGAAGTATCCATAAAATGCAGATTCGGGACTTTTAAACGAAGTGTAAATGGAACACAGACAGCAAAGGAAAACAAGATAACAAATAAACAAAATCTTTATTCATAATTTTTACAGAGTTAAAATTTAAAACTGGCCAGCTTCTTGTTCATTGACCTAGCTTTTAGGATGGAGAAAAATGAATCAAAATTAAGGAGAGAATTGAGATAGAGAGCTGAAGGGATCCTCCACTCTTATATCCGAACCAACCTCCTAGTGTGGCATTCCACAATCCTTTAAGTTATATACTTTAACCGCTGTTTTCTGTTTGTAATCATAACTATCTTAGACCGGTTTGTACGGGGTTCTGCTACATGTTTGAACTTCCTAGAAGTACACACACAGAACCATGTACACGCTAGATTATGACTTAAGAAATAAAGTTGCAGCATCTAATATTTAACTACGTGTTAGTATATGATTACGACCTTGTGACTTCCGGTCAATAAGAGTGTGATCAGCTATATAAGAAAAACAAAATACACGAATATATGTACATAAATATGCCCCCCAGTGGCATAGCAGTATGTCTGCGGACTTACAACGCTAGAATCCGGGTTTCGATACCCGTGGTGGGCAGAGCACAGAAAGCCCATTGTGTAGCTTTGTGCTTAATTACAAAACAATACATAAATATATATTTTATACTAGTTATGAAAAGGGGAGATATATTGTAACGAATTTGTTATTATATATTTATTTTAATATCAACGTGTTTTTATATATAATTTATATTTAGAAACATACATAGCTTATACTGTTAAATATTTATTGCGAAACTCCACCTATTCTTCAAATTTGTAGAAAATTCTCGAGAGTAAGAATCAACAATATGTGTATTCGTAAACGTTTGTGTTAGCGTCAGTATTATTACGTAAAATTGAAATTTCTAGAAAACCTCCACACGCCAAAACAGAGTATCTATTATTAGTTCGCTATAATCAGTGTGCTATAAACTTTGGAAGTTATAACTGCAATTGTTATAACGCTTGCCAATTGGAAAAACTTCAGATATTTGACCAGGAACATTACAAATCGATTAACTTCAGTAGATTCTCATAGGACATTAGTATTTTTACGAAAACATTACCTAACGTCACCGGTAGGAAAAATATCGGTGTATGTGGCCGATAAATAACGAAGGACAAAGCTAGCTAGCTTCCCGTGAAGCGAATCGTACCTACATCAACTTGTAATTAACTCACTCATCGTGAACCCTCGGTAAGATATCAAGGAAGTTCCAGACTAGAAAGAAGACTTTATATTGTTTGTAAGTTTGTGAAACTGTTGTTTTATAAATCATTGTTTGTAATAACTATTTGTAATAATTGTTATTGTAAATTGTATTGTTGTGTGTGCGTATATTAAAACGTATTTGTGTCAATAGTAACTACAGCCAAGGGAACTGGCTTGGAAAAATACTGTGTATCAATCTTGTCGGCAAATATCATAAGCTGACTATATATCGGCATATATTTAAATACTATATCCACGGTACAATTTAACTAATAAATTTAAATTATCAGTTAACTCAATTTCAGACCATTTGAAATTCTAATACATAACAATATGATGATATTAACTCATCACAGAGTCATGATTCGATCTTCAGTCTTTTTTAACAGTAGATTTTTGTTATGTTTCTCCTGACCAAGTTCACTCTTCTCTTAGAATTCACAGCAGGACGACGAGAGTATTATGTTTCTCCTGATGTGGTGTGTCTCTAACTTACATAATCATATTGTGGGGAAAATGTCCGAGTTTGCCGGACTGTAGGATTAAAATTCCCTCGTTCATATCACGTTATCGTCGAATAAAAAACTAAATCTCGCTCTGCACTTTGGGGCTGTGTGTATGTTATAAGAATAACGGTCAAATCCTACTATTCGATCTGAAAAGAAGGCCAAAGAGTTACCGCTGGGTGGCGTTGACCAGCTACTTTCCTTTTAGTGACTAGTCTATAACTTCAAATTAGGGACAGTTAGAGTAGATAGTTCTTCTGTAGCTTTGTACGAAATCCAACAAACAAACACATACCGTGATTGGATAAGCAAGCTAAGTCTCCACAAACAAATACTGTGATAGGATAAGCAAGCTAATTCTCCTGTGGTTTGATTTCATCTGTTTTTCAACAGTGGCATGAACTCGGCAATTTCGTTTAACCCTCAGTGAAGTTGGACACTAGTCGTTTCATCACCCTGGCACGACTACAACCCCACCCCAAATATTTATATCATCACCCAAGTTAG
>NW_013666727.1:170664-188803 GCF_000517525.1 Limulus polyphemus | reverse complement strand
TTTTCCTCTAACAACTGCCGTAATTTCTCTTCTTGTTTAATTTCTCGTTCTTCTTGTTTCTTTTGCTGCTCTTGTATTGCAGCCATCAAGTCTGCTATGCTGTAGTTTGATTTGCCGCTTCTCGTTTCCATTTTTTTTATCCCACTTCTGACACCAATTTGTTACGTCTCCGTTTGTTAATTAACTCTCCGTAACTTCGTACCGACGAAACTTAAGCGACACAAGTCTTTACTTAATAAAACTGGTTTATTCTTTCCTAATATAACTTAACCGATACACTCAACTTCAACAATCGCGCTAAACAAACGCTATAGCAACGAACGTCAATAATACTCTGACCGCAGATCAATTACTCACTATTCTCCTCACACATTACCTTCCCCTCTTTTATATACCAGCGTACCCTATTTCTAGTAAGAACTTGAACATTCGCCAAAGTACATGATAGTTCTAGAAACGTTGCGTCACGGTGGTCATGTGACTCGCTGACGCAACACTATGTTCTACATGTCACATTAGATATAGTTTTTACTATGTTCTACATGTTACATTAGATGTAGTTTATATTGTTCTACATGTCACATTAGATGTAGCTTATACTATGTTCTACATGTAACATTAGATATAGTTTATACTGAGTCTGTTCTATGCACTACATTAGATATAGTTTATAACTGAGTATGTTCTATGTGCCACATTATATGTAGTGCGAAAAACATTTAGTAATAGAGTAAATAGAAGAAAAGTAATGATGAGCTGCTACCAGAATAACCAGTTAAAGATCCGTTTAATACGATATATATATATTTTTTTCGAACCAACAGTTCGACCTAGGAAGGATAGCACGCACCTGTAAGCTCTTTGGTGAAACCAATTTATTCGAAGTGATAAACTATGTAACATTAATGTCTAAGTACCATTCGAACTCATTTCATTGTATCCTACTTTCCTTTTAATTAGTGACTTCGAAAGCATCCCTATCTTAGAAAGGCATTTAATCTTATGGCTCCTTGAGCGTGAAATTGGAATAAAAGATTTATACAACGGAATGATGAATAAAGATACCAATCGTACTGTTTTGTGCTTGACGGCTAATTAGAAAATGCTTTGATATCATGTCAGCAGTAAAAAATGACGGTATTCTATATTAAAGGTGATTTGTATTGGTCCATTGTCGTATTGGAACATTCTGAATAATGCTGCATTGATGGATTTCAATGAATCTGCCTTAATCAGTCCTCGAAGACTGGAAAAAAAAGCTCAAAATTTTATTGTGCTTATATATATATATATATTAAAGTTAACACTAAAGTTCGGAGTAAAATAGTAATGACGTAATTGTATTACATGCTTACTTTAATCTTTGTAAATTCAAGTAATATAATATCTATATACGTTTGATAGAAACTAGAACATTTGTTTTATTGAGCTAGACACATCAGTTCACAAAACAATATTTTACCAGTTCAATTATAGTAACATTTAACGTGTTTTGGATAATAATAATTATTTTTTAGATCAAAGTGACAGGTTATTCTTATTTTGAAAAATTGTCAGACATGATACATATTCGGGTTATGTTTGAGAGTTAAGTAAAAGCAATGGTTTAAATGTTTATTATCATACAAGCAACTTAAAATATAAAAGAAGAACAGTGATACTTCAGTAGAAGTACAGCTAAACTGGTTATGAAAGCCCTGAATGTTTGAGCCAACACAATCTCTTTTTTTTTTATCGAGTTTGAATATCTCCACGTGATTTCTAATTTCATCAGGACTAGAAAACTAATTTTCATCCAAATAAAGAAACAAGAATTTTCCGGTATTTAAATTTTTGAGTATTTTCAACTTAAACGAACCCTAAGCGACAGATAGGCTAAACGGCCGTATTAGAGACCCCTAGGTTCAGCCTGGTCACCTCTAATTTAGAACTAATGACTAGAGAGAAGGTATCCAATCATCAGTTCATGCCACATACAAAGTTGTTTGTAACCGAATAGAATATGGGCAATTCACTGTTACAATTATAACCTCCCTAAAACAGTTGAAAGAACAGAGCGTGTTTGTTGATACATCGCGGACCGAACTCTGGCCCTTCAGACCAGTAACCCAGCAAGTTAACAACCAGGCCACGCTCTGGCTACTTTATTTATAGTTCGAGTTTTTTTTTTTTCTGAACTTACGGATTTGGTTTCCGTTAGTTAGTAAATAAATAAATAAACGTCAAATACAAGAAAGCAATTTCATTTGTTCACCTAGCCCCACAGTGGCACAGCGGTATGTCTGCGGACTTACAACGCTAGAATCCGGGTTTCGATACTCGTGGTGGGCAGAGCACAGATAGCCCATTGTGTAGCTTTGTGCTTAATTACAAACTAATCGTTCACCTAACAACAAGAAATACATCAAAAACAACCCATGAACAATACAAAAATTTAGTATTTGATTAAAGTGGCTTAGCGATAAACTTCATGGCTAATAACTCCGGTGCAGGGCACATTGTAGATAGTACATTATGTACTTTTTGCGTTTAAACACAAATTAAAAGGGCTTGTTGTCCCTATTGTATATTTTCTTTTTAACAATAGAAACTTTAAATTAAGTTTGTGAATGTTTCTCCCAGCGGTATTAGAAAGAGAGAGAGAGAAAAAAAACTTCATACCGTAAAATAGTTTGAGCTAACCTGAACAGTCCCCATACCCAAGAACGCTCAATAATTGTTGAAAACTTTAGATACCTTAAACGCAAGACTATTGAAATTGATTTTGAATGCGTAGTTGTAAAAATAAAATAACGCATTTTCTGTGTATGTTGTTTAATATGGAAAGATTTGGCGATACAAAAAAAATGGAATGTATGAAAAATAAAGGTTTCAAAAATTGTTTGAAAGATATAGGGAAGCGTCCTTTGTAAATAACCAGTCCTTTATACTTCAAAAAGATGTAGAAAATGTGTCCTTTGTAAATAACCAGTCCTTTACACCTCAAAAAAGATGTAGAAAAAGTGTCCTTTGTAAATAACCAGTCCGTTATCCTCCGAGATGACGTAGAAAAAGTTTTTTTTTTTTTTGCAAATAGCAAGTTCTTTAGACTTCAAAAAGATGTAGAAAATGTGCCCTTTGTAAATAACCAGTTCTTTATCTTCCGAGACGATTTAGAAAAGTTTTTCTTTTTGTAAATAACTAGTCCTTTACACTTCAAAAAGATGTAGAAAATGTGCCCTTTGTAAATAACCAGTTCTTTATCTTCCGAGACGATTTAGAAAAAGTTTTTTTCTTTTTGTAAATAACTAGTCCTTTACACTTCAAAAAGATGTAGAAAAGGTGTCCTTTGTAAATAAGCAGGTCTTTATCCTCCGAGAGATTAAATTACAGTCTCAGCTAAATTTCTGAGACCTTATTTTTCTACTTTAGCTCTCCTGTCCTGTCAAATATTTAGGGATGTAAGTTCAAGTTGTTAAGATCTGAAGCTTCAAACTTGTATACCTTTTATATAACATAAACGTTTATTGGATTACTTCCTTGAAAAGCCTATGAAAATTTCCTACCTTTTAAACTATTCATATATACGCATGAATATGTTTATAATACTCAATTTGCCCTCGTTACATATTCTGTCAGTACAAACTATCGCCCATATTTTTAAGTGTCTTATTATTGATGCCTGTTGTGAAAATGGTATGTAACAAAACTTTTCTTGGATTGACTTTACTATAGTCATTTATTAACATATTACATATACTGGGTACAAACAAAGTACACATCACATACAAACATTTAAGTTTTCTATCTTATAACATCAAAATTGAAAGTCTAATGTATCCCATCAATTATATGTACTACATAAAATACGGCGTCATTTTAAAGTTTCTACTTCAGATATCTAACATTTAACTAAAAAACACACAAATATTCTTTTTAAGCGTAGATCAAAACTGAATAACTGGTGTAGAGAAGCGGGGTGAATTATACTCAACAAATATAACATCTAAAGTGATAAAATACATCAATATGAACATTTACAAACATGGTATGCCTTATTATATATTTCTAGTTAATTTATATATATATATATATATATACATAATAATTAAAACTAGTTCAATATACATTTATACAGATACGATAATAACACGAAAAAAAATGCATACATTGGTTTTACTTTAGTCAAGGTATATAATGACTAATGAGCTTAATTTAGTCAGTCCACTGTTCAACAGCTTTTAGCAAACTAATAATAATTGACTTTTAAAGCACGTTTAACTGTATTTAAAAATACTTAAGATATTTTGATTTCACTTTTTTTATATTCAAAATTACAAGATCAGTTGTGAAAATACTTCGAAAATTAGTACTACAAATACTTTTGAAGAAACACCGCGGGAGACGGATTTTCTTTTTACCTTCAAATGTACAGAGTATTTTGCCTTGTAATTTTAACTTTGTCAAATATATTAAACACTCAGTTAGAGATAAAGTTGAAAGCAAACGAATACAAAAAAAAAAAAAATACCACCACGTCAGCTCGAACTGGATTTGAGAGTTTCAGTGCTGCTTTATCAAGATATACTCATCATTGCAACCTGGGCTGTGTTTGAAAGTAACAGTGTTGACCTACCAAGATTGCCGTCATGACAACACGAACTGGGTTTGAGAGTAACAGTGTTAGTCTACCAAGAAACCCATCATGACAATATGAGCTAGATGTTGGCCTACCAAGAATCTCGTCATGACAACACGAGTTGAGTTAGACAGTAACGTGTTGGCCTACCAAGAAACTCATCATGACAACACGAGCTGGATTTGAAAGTAGCAGTGTTGGTCTATCATCTAACCAAACTTTATAGAATACAACTTCTTTAAAATCTTATTCTTCAGTAAGATTTAAAAATGTTACTATGTGTAAAAAATATTATCCTAGATAATAAAGGAAGTTTAGTAATGACGTCAGTATATTTGTTTGAGCTACAACCACAGAAGTTGGCTAATTTCTATAAAATATTTTTTTTTTTGTCTTTCTTCTCAGTATACTGTTTTTCTTACAACATATAAACACGCTAACAATATTATATCAAAGTTTAATTTTATGATTAATTGTTCTTGGCCAGTTTGAGCAGCGATGTCTTAAACTTGAGCAACGGGTGTTAAACAGACACCAAGATAGCGCAGGTGGAATTTAGAATTAGTACTTCGCAAGTCGAAATGTAAACTTCGTGTGTTGTCAGGATAAATTCTTATACGCAAACAATTTTTCAATAAAGAAAAATAATTAAATAAATGTTAGTGTTAAAAAAACACAGTCCTAGTTAAAACAAACATGGTCGTCATACAATAAGAATTAAACATATATATATAATTTTAATACCATTCTAATCACTACTAAACACAACGAGTTCATGCAGTCATGCAAGAGCTGCATGATAACTTTCATACCTGTGACGTATTAATTCGAGCACGTTTGTTTGATTGTTTGAAGTTAAGCACAAAACTATTCAATGGGCTACCTGTGCTCTGCCCACCACGGGTATCGAAACCCGGGTTCGAACGTTGTAAGTCCGCAGATATACCGCTATGCCACTGGGGGGGGGGGGGCATTCGAGCACGTACCGTTCATATTAAGTAATATTTGTGGCTATAACTATTGTAGAAACGGTTCTTTTCGTGACTTTGTTTTCAAAACCTTCACGCAAAGCACAAAAGGCTGCCTTAATTGCAGGACTGCCAAAACAATATATAAACAACAATATTCAAGTTACAATTGGAACACCCGAGACTTGGTAGCAAAGAGTACAAACTATTCTAAGACGAATTTTATTACTGAATTCTTACGTGTACGACTTTTATCCAATGAAATTAACAATTATGCATGTCATATGGTTACACCGTGTGCCTCAGCAGTGCTGCTTTCAACATTTCCCCGAACTGTGGTTATATTCCCGTAATTATAATAAGTAAGCACACACCATTCTATCCGTGTTGGAAGAGTTAAACTCAATTATACAAGTTAAGCTAAACTCGCGGAATCTTACATGAGTACGCAATAAATTACGAACCTTAAACCCAACAATTCCTCACTTTTTGTCAGAATATGAAATTGCCCTGGCTCTCAAATATTTAATATTTCTTACATCTTAATTATAGTTATAAGTTCGGATTTATTTAGAATAATAATTATTATTTCTGAAATGGCATCCAAGCATAAATTAGATCAATATTCTTAAAAGTGTACCATTTGATATGAATGTTTTTTCTTTTCAAATTTACATCCAAATTTCACTAAAATAATGGACTTCTTACAAGACTTTTTTTCATCAAACAAAAACATAGTTTAAAATTCAGAGATTCATCTTAACTGATAAGTTAGAAAACGAAGCTTTAAGTTATAAAAAAAGAACTAAAGAGGTTATGCGTACAGAGTACAAAATGATTAATAAAAATCTAAATTCAGAACTTTAGAATGTAATTTGAATACAATTTGTCCAAAGTTTAGGAATATATATAGTTTCAAGTTACTCCATATTACTGACCATTGTATATACAATAGCTTTTTATTTATGTCGTGATAGTGTAAAAATATTCCTTCATTTCGAAAGTCTCTTTCATTACGCCATGATTTTAAGAAACTGGTCTTATGGAAGCTTAACAAAGCACCTTTGGAAGACAGGTGATTCAAGGAACGTTGATATAAGTTCGGGAATCTGATACAGAATAAAACACAAACAGCAGTGGCTTTCCTACTACACTTACATGCATGTAGAAGAATGTATAGGAGAGTACTGTCACCACCAGAGTGCAGTGGCATAGCGAAAGACCGGGCCTCATTGAGCGATCATAAATTGTTGACCGATAAAGAAACTGAAGTGAGAAAAACGAGTTTGTTGTAGTAAAAGTAGTGCGGGGGAGAAATAATCAACGAATTAATTTGATACGCAATTAATTATATCCTTTAAAGTGTAAGATTACTTCCCGGGCGTAGAACAGGCAACGTAGCTAGTTGTTTATAAAACATTTTTTGAGTGTGTTTTTTGGCGAAGATTCAAGATTGCTGGGAGGGGGGGGGGGGCTTCTATAGAAAATTTAGTGTACACGTGAAGAGTACTACAAAGTATTGCTCTAATTTTTGCTCACGAGGGGGAGGGGGTATCAGCGTTCTTCTGTCTCTACTTTTATAATGAATTTGCAAGCAGTTTTAAGGAGTGCTATTCAAATTTCTTTGAGCCCCTCATTATAGGTTGATAGGCTGGCTGACAATGCACGCGTCTAGTTGCCAACTATTGATCTCGAATATTTACCCTTCTAAGGCTGGGAAAAGTGAAGCCGAAATATATTTGGAAAAAGGAGTACTTTCGACTATACTTCTCTGCCCGTATTGAAAACACACGTTGTGAAATCTATTACGTGGAAAGTAAGCGCTTTTAGGAAGTTAGTTTTCTCAACAAATATTATATAAGCTATAATGTCGCCCCCCTCTAAAATCTTGGATCCGCCACTGGTTGTTTTGGTGCAATTAAATAAAGTCAGCCACGTTCTAAATAAGTAATATATATATATATATATATATATATAAGTAAATTTACCAGATCATACTGATATCTGCAATGTGAGCATGTCCTGATGGTGCCTGGGCAACAATTAAGGTCAGACTACGCCACTACCCTAAAGGACTGTAAAATAATCACTCTATAGCATTTTCACTCACGGATTCTTAGAATTGAACATTTACCGCTTCATTATCACTTCCATCAAATAAATAGTTGTCTGACGTCATTATGCTAGTATACATTACATAAATAAGAGTAATCAACTTAATTTTCTTAAATAATGTGTGTTTAAAATTAATAGGGTAGAATGGTAAAAAATTATTCAACTAATTATTTAAACCCCGGAGTAATATATTTACGACTCTTTAGATGTTCTAGAAGTTAAAAAAAATTCACTAATCTCGAACGGTATAAAGATCACAGAGCATTGTATTTTATTTAATCAGGATTTTTGAGTTTCGAATTAATCCTGCATGTGTTTTTTGTTTCTAACTTTAGACTCTCATTATTGAGTACTGCTAACAAGTCCTTACGAAAGAACCACAGTTTTCTCTTCATTTGGTTTGATTATAATAGTAATATTAAGATGATGCAATAAAAAAACTATTACAAAAACAATGTACAACACTTTAAATAATACCACTGAATCTTGTAAAGTTTTCTCCAAGCACAGTCTATTCCAAGAACTCTCATACAACTAAATGGAGTGTTCGTGGAATATATCTATATCAAAACGTCTATATATAGCATGCTCATTGACATCATGACATGTGCATTACCCCCGATGTCAGCTTCAAGATAAAATAATGAAGCAAGAACCTGAATATATCCAAGTCTGCAAATGATACTTTCATTAACAATATTGGTTAAAATTATTAGCGTACTTTTTCTTTATTATGTTTAATTATTATTATTATAATGTCTTATGATAAAGTTATTTATTATTGTTAGATTACTGTATAGATTTAGGATTACTCTAAAACTCGTAAGCTAGTATTGGGATTACTGCCGAAAATATCGCTGACAACAACTGTACTCAACTAATGGAATAATGCATTCTAATTACGTTTCATTTTGAGTTTACTTACTGATTAAGTATTATTTTATTACAAATTACAGCTTTTACAGCACCTGCTCGAAAAACAACTCGTTCTTACTGTAAAAATTGTAACTTGTAATAAAATAATGCATTCTAACGTTTATAAGTAAGAACAGTACATTTATTTCAGTTATGAGCAGAAACTTTGATCATAAGTTAATATTAGTACCTACAGAATGTTTATAGGTAAGTACAAATAAACACAACTATAAAGACCCATATATTTAATTTACCTAATGTTTAATTCCTCTACTCCAATTCTTATGGATTACTCATGCTGCTAATGACAATGTAGGTTTGTTTTGTTCTATATATATAGCAAAATTATACACTTCGGAGAAAAATGTTCGTGTCTATCTTTACAGACCACTACTACAAGAAATCCAGTTTTGTTTTTCGACTTGCCTTTGTCCAAGATCACTAACGAGGAGTGAAATTACCTAATACCAGTTTATTTAAGTGATAAGTGACATTTAGAGTGAGAGACTGGTACTTCAAGTTCTTTTCCCGTCGAAATTTAGAGGAGAGGAAAAACTTCGTTAGTTTTAACGTACTTTTCACAATAAACAGGCATATATATAAAATAATAAACTGTTACTGAACGTATGGCGCAACCAGGATTTTAAATATCACTTATCATCACAAATAATAAAAATAGGTTCAATACCAATATTGTCTTTACTTCCAACATAAACTGTACTTACGACGAAATGTAGTAAGATAAAGCACATTTAATGAGAAATTCTTGTTCTCCCTCTGATCATCATTATTTTGACTTAAAGAAAAACAGCAGGTAAATATTTCACTTCTTTAAAATCAATCTGGTTTGTTTCTGCTTATGAAACATTAAGGTTTCCCTTCCTCCACAACTACAGCTAGTTTAACATTAATTGAAAACATTTTATTATTGAAATACATTTTTTTTAATAAGGCGGAGACATCATGCTAGAGCTAAGAATTTGTGAATCTTATGTGAATAAGAAAGAACGAAAAAGCAAAGAGAGGTTCGAAAGTCTGTAAATCGACTTTAGTAGCAACATTTTTGTAACTTATTCTCTGCATTGTTAAGGGAAAAAAGGGGGAAAAGATGAACCAATTCGACAAAAGTAGACCACAGAAAATGAATATTCCCAACAAATGGCATTTTTCTCTACAGCTTTGAGGATCTTCAACCGTTGTTGTGGAGTTGGTTGTATTTTTAGCCACATCATCATCACACTGCAATACATTTTACTCGCTAAGCTTCCCTTATATATATATATGTATATAACCAATTTCTACTTATTGGTTGAGGAAGAAACATGATCGAGTGTTTGTTGCATTCTGAAAAGATATGCGGTGATATTTACATGAAAATTTAAATGCGAAAATGCATGTAATTGTCAAATTTCTGACCGATACCTATTAACCGAAATACGCAATACCAGACCTAAACTACAGGCAAACTATGCTCAAGCAAGAAAATGAACGGTTACTTAAAGCCTATATGTGAGAATGCAGTAAGTGTTTCCATGATATTTCACACCTACTCCATAACAAGCATACATCAAAGCGAGAACTGCAACGAACGAAAACCACTTCCATTATTACCTACTCCAGAAGAAAAATACAAAGTGTGAAAGAAAGGTTCAGTGTCACGATCAGTTTTAAAATACCATATATTTCTTACGATCAACGTTTTTTGTCGAGAACAAAGTTGCTAAGAAATCCCTGCCTGTGACAGTGAATGATCGATAATATTTAACTATTCGAGGTTAAATATCGTTCGTTAATGTTGTATAATCGATTAGAATAACGTCCCGTGAGGTTAATTAATGCTATTTTATTCACCTATAATGTTACAGGAACAAACATTAAAAAATATTCAACAAATCCGATGTATATACCATCTGAGATTCTTCTCATGTGACCAAGGGTTTGTTGTTTTAATATATCAGCAGTTACATAACACCATGTTACGTAGTACAGAGCAAGCTTAGCCTGAAACAATAATAGCTCATCTTTCTAAATTGTACTTGTGAATATGAGATTATACTGTCATGCAATGCTAGGTAAGGCACGGCCATATCGACTACTGATTAGTAAGGGTGAAATTTTATTTAATACAAACTAACTTTCACTGAAATAGCACATACAAATGTCGAATGACTTCCTATTAACTGCTCGTGCCTTTTGGCTGGTTTGGAGATATTTCAACTTCTGTGCCGATAGGGTCTCAATCAGCACAGGTTCCAAAACGTCGTCTTCAAACAAGCCAAAAGGCACGAGCAGTTCATAGGATACTTTCCAACTACCATATAAAATCTGATTTTATCAAATTTATTTTTACAAATCTTTTTTTTTTCGAAAAATTTCAAGCCATATGTAAGTGATTATTATATGGTTATAAAAATTCACTTTCGCTACCTAAACAAGATGTGTCCGAAGGATGGATATTGTAAGAGATGAGAGTTACATCTTGCTTTAACAAAGAAAAAAACCCAAAAAACTCAGTATGTAGAAGTTTAATCTCGTATGTTGCTTTAGCAGAGCGTTTGGTTATGGAGTAACCATTTCTTACTAGTCACAAAATAAAGATGAATGACCTGTTCACTACTTCCAAGCTCATGCCTTTCAGCCTTATCGTTAGTGGTGAAAATAATGAAACACGCACGGCCTTCTGTGTTGATCAAACTGAAGTAAGGGTGTAAGATAAAACTGCTTTAATACCCACATGCGAGGAAACACACAGATTTAGAACCTTTAGTAATTGGCTTACTCATGAATAGGTTGTGTTGGTGACCAAGCAGATTCTAGTTATAATAGCAGTTCCAAACAAATGGTGTGATTCATTAATATGAAATACTATATATATAACTATATAATGGTTTAAGTTTTCATGATTAAATGTTATAACAATAAGATTCCCTACGACCATCATATTAGAAAATAAAGAGGCATTCAAAATGATTACACATAGTAATTTGTGTAATAATGTTAATTGATTATTTTTATTTATTTTTTGCAGGGAGCTTACAGCTTATGCTGCTCACAACGTAGTTAGAGATTTGAGGTAACTATAAAAATTAATACTGTCTAGTATGAAAGTACAGGTATAAATGATTAGGAAATTGGTGATGGCATTTGGCGAATATAACTATGGATTTGATAACGAAATGAAATAAAAATAAAATGGTAACACTTTACTGATTAAACATTTTTTTTTTTACTCTTAACAAGGCATTATATAAAAACAAATAAATAATACAAAAGTGATAAAATAAATAAAGCATAGATTTATCCATACATTAAAGATGTTAACCATATCCTAACAAAATAAAAGTTGTTGGATTTACTAATACAAAACATATACTGAACATTAACTACAACATACAGTGCACTATACACAGGTGTTTGTGTGTTTAAAGATTAATCATATTAGTAAAATATTAAGTTCCAACAGATAAATAAATATATATGATTGATTTGGCACTGGAAGTAAGTAATGATAAATGACATTTAATATTTCTTCTCTTCTTACATAAGTGACAGAAAACAAAATGGCTATGAATTAAATTTCCTTCCTTTATAACAGTCATCCAGGAGTAGTTTGCTGACTGTAGATCACTTTAGTTGATGAAAGAATTGTAGTTTACAATACAATGCAAATAAACATTTTCATTTAATAATGGGAGTGCGAAAAAAGTTTATTTCACTTGTTCTTGTATCAGTGAATTTGTCAAGGTGGTGGTTTACCATTGCTTTTCAAAATGTTCACTTTGTGTGAAAACCCCACCCCAACTAGATAAAAAAAATCCTGCAAAAATAGCTGCCAATCTCAGATATTTTATATAAATACACAAGCCATTTTTGGACATCACTCAGCTCTCACTTCATCCTCAATTTCAAAAGGGCAGGAGCTGTACATCACAGCATCTACTTTTGTTGCACACCTACTTTAAACTTTACCATGATAATCACAAGCTATAAGTTTGATGAGCATCACTAATGAAATATCTTGCAGAAAGTACTTGTTAGGTCAACAGTAAATTAAATCCACTCTTCAAAATTAAAATTTCTGAAGGAATCTATGAAAGTTGAAATTTCAGCAGCAAAGATGTGAAGACTTTTTAAAAACAAGAATCTAAACACACACATAGTTGTCTCAATATCCTGCCAGTAAAATAAGCCAGCTTGACTGACAAAAAATAATTTAAAAACATACACCTTAATATGCTTGCATTTTTCAAATTATATATATACTGCTGACTGGAATTGCAATATCATTCTTTAAAGGAAGCAAGAATTAAAACCTTATTATTCCAGAGTTTGTTTTTTTTTCTTACTGTCCCATCTTCTCCTAGCAGCTTCATTTCTAAGTTACTGTATGTGTGTGGATTGTGTTCCTAATTAAGTCTCTTGGCAATATAATGGGCAGTAATAAATAAAATATTTCTCTGGAGTAATATTATATTTTTTTTGTGTGTGTGTATCTTAATATACTGGAACACAGAAACTGCTGATTGTGCCCAATATATCTAAGAACTTTAAATTTAAATATTTATGTTAAAATACACATATCACATCAAGTATTGGAATATAAGATGTAACATTGCCTAAATTCTAAAAGCTTTAACATGTATATACTTTGTAGTATTTTTAAATATATCACCTAGAAGTTCCAAAATAAATCAATCACATAACCAGCAAACAAAATTTTTTAGAGTATTTTATCCTAAGTGTTACTATATAATGAAAAAGTTGTGTAGACTAGAAATTTCTGAATTTCTTTTGTGCACATTTTTATCTTAAAAACAATGGTTAATAAATTAAAGATGTGACTGACAAAATAAACTAACTCCATTTACCCGTAATTTTCCAATCAATACTGACAAAAAAGTAACATTTAGGTATACCACAACATTACGGATATATTTATAAATGTGTATGATATTTACATTTTATTTTTTATCAAACACTTAAGAAAACACACTATCTAACAAATCCATTACTCTTGTCTTTAGCACAGCATTACCAGATTATTGCTGGACCCGATGTTCAATAACATAAACATGTATTTTTTCCTTCAAATTCATTTACACTTCAAAAATGCAATACAATTTATTCTAACACTCAATTTCTCTATTTGTTTGTTTAAAAGTTATACACTTTTATCAGCAAAGAAAAAAAGTATGAAAGAGGTTTTACTAAACTTACTTATTTCCTCTCTTATTAAATATGCAATATTGACTAGTAAGTGCAAACAAATAGCATGATTTTAGCAGATTCAAAGAAAACTAAACAGAGTAAACTTACAGGCATGAACATGTATGTTTAACGGTTAATCCTAAAATAAGTGAATAAGACTAATGGATTATAGACAAGTAACTTTACACTTTAAGAATATATGGTGATAACTTCTCTTCCTCCACCTCGTACCATTAAGACCCTGTCTAATCCTTCTGTTAACACTTCTAGAAATTCCATGTAGTTCTCTTCTCCTTTCTGCATTTTCGGTGGTCCTGGTAAGTTGATGATGACCAGCTGTGCCTCATGAGACTTGCTAACAATTACTTCATTGAGTTTCACTGCTGTGTGCATTCGTCGAACGTTGGTGTCATCTGGTTTAACTGACATTAATTTACTGAAGGAGTTGTTGGTTTTCTGGTGTGCAGTTGGTTCCTCTTCAAATGACTGCTCAGGTTCCTTCTGGGGTGATGAAGTTCCAGAAACATCTTTAGGAGAGCTCTGTGACACATGATCAGGACTACGTGTAAAGATGATCGGTATTGGTAACTGCCCCTCTGTAGTGACAGTATCATTTTCATGTTGTTCACTTATATGTGGTACAGAAACTTGTCCATCTGTACTGTTGCCAAGACTTGTAATGGGCTGAAGTTCATTTTCTTCATATGGGACTTCACTAACACCAAATTTAACCCTGTTCTTTGAAAGACGCCGTGAAAGTTGTCTATTTTCCATTGCTGACTGCACACTTTGCAAAGTTTCACGTCTAGTAAGCTGCAGCTGTTTAACCATTTCACTGCGTTGTTCCATCATTAGAGTCCGTTCATATGTGTATGATGATATATCACTATCCACCATCTCAACCACCTCTACATCAGCATTAATACGAAGATGATACAAGAAAGTAGCAAGATCTTTTTTCATTTGGATACTATTGTCTTCTAGTTGAGCAACAGTAAAAATTCTCAATCTGCAATTTCTCCACGTCTTGTGCTGTTGAAGTAAAAATGGTAAAAGCATCAGAAGACCACCATCATGGACAATCCACCACACATCAATGTGTCCCAATTTTTTTTCATTACTTTCAGGAAACACATTCACTCCCTTGGGTACAAGAATAGCATTTCTACTGACAGAAACAAGGCGAATGGTATCAACAAAATCTTTCCATGATCCTTCACTGGGTGATTGCTTCCATCCATTTGGCCAACCAAGGATAACAGTGTTATGTTTCAGTCCACCTAGGCCAGCTGTCTGAATGAAGTGACTAATGCCATCTGTGGTATTTCTGCTCACAACAACTTCAGCAAAACCCTTGATTCTTTCATTAGTCATGATCTTTCTGAGAGATTGTTTAGCTGCTTGAGCTTCACCATACATGTCTGCATAGTTGCCTTTTATCACAGAACAAACAAGAATTAAGCCTTTTCCTGCTTTCAACTGAGCAGCAAATGAGATAAGTTTTGGATAACGAGGGGTCAAATCTTCGTTTAATTCACACAGCAGTAAGATCTGAGGTCTCCAGTTTTTAGTGTGAGGCTGACCTACTTCAAGACGTAATAAGCTGAAGCGAGCTGCTGACAATGCAAGTCCACGAATACCATCACCCCATTCCTTCTCTGCTCCTCTAAATTCTATATATTTATAGATGCAGCCAGCAATAATCATGGCTGCTAGTGCATAGTACCAACTTGATAAAAACATGACAACTAAACACAAAATTACACCCAGCAAAGACAGAGTCCAATGATAATATCTAAACCGTGGTCGCCAGTTTGGAGTGTGAAGTAAAGATTGCAGAGTACAAGCCAAATTAACAAACATGTAGCACATCAGGAAAAACATTGTCAAAACAGGTGCTATAAAGTCCAGGTTTCCAATTAATATTCCAAGCTCACAAATAGCTACAGTTAAAAAGATAGCATATACTGGTTCATTTCTGGAAGAGCTATACGCAAAACAATTTAGGAATGGTATAATTTCATCTTTGGCAATGGCCTGCATCAGACGTGGAGCACCTGTCAATGACTGCAAACCTGCTCCAATTGTTGAAAATAGTGAACCAATTACAATTACCATTGGGTGAGGCCAGGCCAGATTAGCAACAGCTAGCTGTCCACTTACACTTTCACCAAATTTGTCTCGTATAAACAGATTGTCAAAAGACCCAGCAAATAGGAGAACGCCCGAAATATAAACGAATGAAGTTGTGATTTGTGCTGCTAAAGTGCCAGTAGGAATAGATTTTTGGGCATCTTTAAGATCTCCAGACCTGTTTGAACCAGCCATAATGCCTGTACAGGATGGAAAAAAAATAGCAAGCAAAACTGTGAATGATGAAGAAATATCAACCAAAATCTGATTATATGTTTCTGTACCATATGAACTGGGTGACTCTCTACTCAAAGATTCTGAAATAATTTCTCCTTTATATCTATACCTTGCCAGTACATTAGTGTGAAATATACCCGAACCTAAACCAGGAATTCCTAATTTTTCTTTTACATCATTTTCTAAGAAATAAGGGTCACAGTTAGTAGTGCCATTTACATGATTACGTTTACAATATATGTGGTATAATGATCCACTAATACTAGAGTTCTTCGAGCATACAGAAAACTCTTCATTATTTAACATTCTGTTTCCTAAAAGACAAAATTTCAAATCTTGTCTTCCATAGAAATTAACAAAAATACCAACATACACCAAAAAAATTGACACTAATACACAAACAAGTGCAAGTGGAGCAAAAAAGCTAACAAATTTAACACCAATTAAAACAAAAATACCCAGAATTATCAATAATATTGTTCCATAAACTCTGAAGTTATTGTACATAACATTTGGATCTTTACCCAAGTCTCCAAAAAGTGAAAACTGAGGAAAAAGATACAACAAAAAAATTTCGACAGCTCCAGTAATATACATTGCTCCAGCAATAGAAGTTGCAAGATAAAATAAAACACCAACAGCTCCTCCAAATTCTGGGCCTAATGCTCTGGATATCATAAAGTACGACCCTCCTGCTGGCACAATGCCATTGGTAGCAATAGCACTCAATGATATACATGTAGTGAAAGTGACACAGCAACTCAAGAGTACAAGAAAAAAACTTTCTATTACCCCTGCAGTTCCAATAATCCACACTAACCGAATGAAGAATAATACTCCAAAAATGTTTTGAATACATGGGAAGTAGACACCTGAAATAGTTCCTAAGTTGGCTTTTTTGGGAGCTTTGGCAGCGGTTCCATTTCCTTCAGTAACTGGTGGCATAGTAACGTTGTAATTAACAAGGGTACTAAGCAGACTGGCCACTCGTTGATTTTCTGTAATTTCTTCGTGGTAAAGGTACATATTCTTTTCGTACCCAGAAACTTTTCCATCTTCAAGAATAGCATCTTCGGAAGTATGAGTACGAACGTTAGATTCAAGTTCGACTCCAGCCAATGAAGTAGCTGGTGATGTCGCTCCATAGTTAAATTCTCCAGTTTCAGAAGGGAGAGGATTTCCCTCGGGTTTAGTGACTGTAAATTTAGAGGACATTTGGATAACTTGTTCATAAACGTATGATTACAAGCTCAACATCAAACTCTGGGCAGACATAGGTTTACGTTAGTCTGTATGATGACTTCAGAAACGAGCACTGTATTACATTTACAGCTTAAGACTAACAACACCGATCGACAAACGCCAGAAATAACCGGTTTTAAAACATTCTTTGCGCATGGCTTTACCAAGCTGTAGCAGTAACGTGTAACGCCATCTAAAGGTATACAATATAATAACGAATTTTAAAAAAACAATATCAGTATCAAACAAAAATTAAAATAACAAAAATTCACTGTATACAAATTAAAAAAAAAGATATTTATTGCTTTTTGCTATGTTTCAGTGAATGCCCATCCTTAGGCTTATTTGTTAGACAGCAATGCATTGTTGTAAAGAACAGCATACGCCAGTTATTTTTTGTGATAAGATGACACAAACTTCAGATGCTTTTTTCTTCGCATTGTTATTAATTTGACATTATATATATACTATATATAAATATATAGGTCCCGGCCATTAAGCCCATATTTTAATCCAAAATTCTACTCCATATTTTTCAAAGAGGGCTTAATGGCCAGAGCTATTTCAGGGTCAAGAAATTCAGTCTTCCGGAGGTTTATTTATCAATACGTTTTTAATCCACAAAAGGGTTTTCATATGGTCAATAAATTTTATTACTATTAAGTGAGTACACGTGTATTCAACACAGTCGTACATATCTACG
>NW_013666727.1:167696-169728 GCF_000517525.1 Limulus polyphemus | reverse complement strand
GAATCGATATTTTTAATTTCATGATAAATTTTATGCACTTGATTCTAGGGTAGGTGATCCCACACTACGTCTTTACTTTAGGCTTGTTATACCAACACTCATAAGGTTTCACGACCTCCCCCCCCCTCCACGGCCCCATAGCGCCGCGTCACTAAAATCGTAATGAGGTTAGATTATTTGAAACTTCAGATGCGGTGTATTATATACATAACTGCTGAACTTTTAAGTTTTCTGGCGACATTTTTAAAACTATCTTTAATTTCAATTTGCTTATAACAGAGTTCTTTTAATTTACCACAAGGAGTGTCAGTTAACTCTACGTATATGAGAACACGTGCTTTCATAATATTTCCTGTTATTGTCTATAGAACGCGCAACTTTAGAGAAATAATTAGATAAGGGCACAAAAGTAAAATGAATAATAATTTGCAAGTTCTAAGGAAAAGCCACGTTATTATGATTATTCCTCATTTTACGTTTTCATTAATTCGATCCTGATTCTATCTTCCAACAATCCATTGAGTTTCGTTTTTTTGTATCAAATAAAGTTTATAATATTGTACAGAAATACTTTTCAGCGTCAGAGACTTCATTTTGACTGGTTAATAAACAGCATTTTGTCCGTTTAACCGTTTTCAATTGAAAAAACAACATCTACCGTACAACACGCAACATATAACTGTAGTAGGCATTAACCATATACTGAAATTTCATTCAGGTTATATACTTATTAGATACAAACTATTTAAATTTTACTTGATTTAGTTCTGGTCCAAGTCACATAATAAATTAACACAACTCGATCAAGAGTGTTATCTGCTTCTTCCTGGGATGGTTGTATTTGTAGCAGACACCACTTTGATGTGAGGCTATTCGGACTGTTTTACGTCATAAAGATACATGGAATTTCCTAAAATGCAACTTGTGATTGGTCAGTTATAAAAAGACTTGTGAATCGCGAAAGTAGTTTTCGTACATTCAGGGAAGTTATCTTTGACTCAAAATTTGCTTGAAATTTTGTGTAATTTTTTCAGGTTTTATTTGCAATTTTTGGTACGTATATTATTTAAAGATCTATCTTGAGTCCCAAAAATCTCATAATAAATGTATTAGACTGTCTGTGCTTTACTTGTGGATTATGTGTCATATTTTTCTTTGCCTAGCTTCAGAATTTTTTTTTTTCATTTCTCATAGTCCTTGCGGACCGTTCAGTCGATGGCAGATCTTGCTCTGCCATCGTTTCTAAAGCTGTTTCTTACGTCAAGGATGCAACCACACTTGACAGCCTTCCTTCTTTGAAAGGACGAGCATGTTTGGTGTGATAGGGATTCGAACCCGCGACCCTCAGATTGCGAGTCGAGCGCCTTAACCACCTGGCCATGCCGGGCCAGCTTTAGAATTTATTTCAATTCAAAAGAAAAATGAGGACAAATATACATAATATGTTTGCAGAAATAAGCCTCAGTCCTGCCTGTCTAACATAGACAGCTTTATTATTTATGGTTAAAGTAAAACAAACCTTTCGATGTAAATATCAAAAAGCACTGTGCAAATATGTGCGCTAACGTCTACAAACTCTCTCCAAGAAAGTTTTCTATATCAATGATAACGAGTACCAACAAAAGAAAACAAGTATTTTTTTTGGTGAAATGGCTGAAGCTATGCACTACATATATTTGTTAGTAAGAAACAATTGATAAATTTATTCATTTAGAAAATGTATACCTCTACGTTGTTATACTTTCAGTTCAACTCTAACGTACGTGGCTAATATCTAAGTTTAGGCAGTCACCATATCTGAAATTGTTTTAGAAAGTGACATATGATTCACAGGACTTAAAAAATACGACTTTGTGATTAATCGGAGATATTCATATTGTTGCGTATCTGCTTGTTTGTTAATTTCCCGTAGAAATTCTTTCCGAGAAACTCCAGCCATAAAGTCCTTATTTAATTAAAACTAGTTTTTCTTTCTCGATACAACTTTGCAATACACAGAATTTCCACAGTCAATACGTTTGCAATCTCGATA
>NW_013666727.1:165855-167043 GCF_000517525.1 Limulus polyphemus | reverse complement strand
CCAACTGAAATGTCTGGACCGTGATAACGCCAAAGCCTGTTGACATGCGCGACCTTTGGCTTACCTCGCCGACCACACCACATTTTATTCGGAAAGTCACGTCTGAGAGACGATCCACACTATGTCATATTCGGCCTTCCCGTGGAGAAGACAACTTAGGATACTTCCATTTGGTCTTCCTGGGATTATAAAACCACACCTTGTCTACTGGTACAAAGCTGACTTCAGTATATCTCTTATCATAACATAGCTTCATGGAAACAGCAGACGTTTTCAAGTTTGAACGCACTTGATGATGAGTATCATCCAAGCCTTTCAGATAAAACTTTCACGAACTCTGGCACATTTTCAGGCAATTCTTCATAAGGTGGGCGTCCTGTTATCAGATCCACTGGCAACCGAAGTTCCCGACCAAACATCAACTTTGCTGGAGTGTATCCAGTGGCTTCATGCTCTGCTGTTCTGTAAGCCATCAACAGTGGAGGGAGTAAGACATCCCAGTCACCTTGGCAGCTATTACAAAACTTTGCCAATTCCTGTCCCAGTGTCCAATTGTACTTTCGACCATCCCATCAGACTGTGGGTGAAGTGACGTTGTTCTGGTCTTTCGTATGCCAAATAACTTGTAGCATTCATGGAACACAGCTGATTCAAAGCTACAACCTTGAAGAAGAAATCACTAATAGCCGAAGCTACAGTTGTAGCTTCCTGATTTGGTATTGCATATGCTTCAGGCCACTTGGTGAAATAGTCCATCACCACACAAATGTACCTGTTTCCAGCACGAGTTTGGGGCAAAGGACCAGCAATGTCAACAGCTACTCTTTCCATTGGTTCACCAACTTGATATAACTTTATTGGAGCACGTCCCTTATGCTTGAGTCCCCTTTTAGCACAACATGTACTGCAGGTCCTGCACCATTCTTCCACATTTTGCCTCATACCTATCCATTAAAATCTCTGCCGTAGGTGACTCAACGTCTTCTTATCTCCGAGATGTCCTCCTGTTAATCTATCATGGGATTGACGCAGCACAACTTCCCGTAACTTTCTCGGTATAACTGTTTGCCATGTCGTCCCTTTCCCATCTGCAGTCTCCAAACTCCGGACAAGACTACCATCTCCAAGCTTCAACTGGTCCCATTGTGCCCAATAGTTCTTTATCACAGGGCTTAAGCTAGACACCTT
>NW_013666727.1:163048-164855 GCF_000517525.1 Limulus polyphemus | reverse complement strand
CCTGAGCCAGCTCTTGCAGGCTCTCCCTTTTAGCATGGACTCTCGTCCTAAACCTAGCCCTGTAGACTTTGGACTGATTTTGAGTTCCATACCCGAGTTCTAGAGCAGCTACCAGTGCTCTATAGTTGTGCCTGTCGTCTACTGACAACTGTCCAAGTATTTCCAGTGGTTGTCCCTTCAGGCTCGTTGCCAGATATACTGCTTTCTGCTCCTCTGTCCATCCATTCATTTCTGTCAGGAGCTCAAATTGTGCTCTATATGCTTCCCACGGTGCCTTCCCATCGAATTCCTGTGGCTTCCTTTGTATTAGATCACCCCTATTGCTGACACTTGTGTCTGGAATGTGACTTCTGACAGGACTGAAGATGTCTGCATTAGGATTTAGCTGCAGGGTCTGGAAGGGGCTTCCTGTTGTCTGAGGCTGATGAGGTCCATGGCTAATATATCCTCCTTGTGTAAAAGACAGTAAATCATCCATTAATGTATTTAATTCACTTTGAAATTTACTAATGTTTTCCATTTGTACTTCTTGCCACTGCTGTTGTCTCTCTTCTTGTTTCTTTTGTTTTTCCTCCAAGAAGTGTTGTGATCTCTCTTTTTGTTTATTTTCTCGTTTTTCTTGTTTGTTTTTTTTGCTGTTCTTGTATTGTTTTCATCTTCTTTTTTTCTTTTTTTTCCGTCCCACTCTCTGACACTAATTTGTTGTGTATCTGCTTGTTTGTTAATTTCCCGTAGAAATTATTTCCGAGAAACTTCAGCGATACAAGTCCTTTTTTAATTAAAGTTAGTTTATTCTTTCTCGATACAACTTTGCAATACATAGAAATTCCACAGTCAATACGTTTGCAATCTCGATAACAAAACACACACTTTATATTACCGTCACTACAGCTCGCTTGACTCAATTATCTGTCTGTATATCTATCTATCTGCAATTATTTGCCGGACTCATATACTAAAATAGAGGGCGCCTGGAAAAGACTAGAGTTGCCAGGACAATTCACGATCCTTCTAGAAACTCATCTTGTGTTACCAGCGTCATGTGACTTCCGCTGTCGTAACAATATAATCTCAAAATGGCTGACGTTAGTATCAGTGTTCCAAACTATTGATACGCAATGTGTAATATTGATTGTGTTTTCAAACAATGAACCGCACGTTACATGCCATAGCACATAAATATGTAAATTAATTAACAATCAATGAATTACTTTAAAAATTATGTCTAATAACTGTTTTGAAAAAAAAAAAACATCGTTAAGTGTTTCTTCCATATGTAGGGAAAATTATAATAACAAACAATAACAACTGATAAATCGATTTTGTAATTAATGCTCATAAGGGAATTCTGGGAATATCAACAAGACGAAATTTACGAACGCTGCATGTTTGTTTGTTTGTTTAAGCGCGAAGCTGCAAAATAGATGATCTTCGTTATGCTCACAGCAGGATTCTTCTAAGTTTTAGTATTATAAACCTTCAAACATACTGCTGAGCCACTGAGGGATCTGGGTGTTGTAATGGACAGAGTTTGAAATAATGATCATCATAAAGTAATATATTAATAGTCTTTTTAATAACGTTGAAAGCTACATTATAATTTTTATGTTGTATTGCACGTCTTTACCATAGGGTTAATAAAAATTTTCTTTCCCTCTATTGGCCAATGTGTATAATTCATCGTAATTACAAAATAATTCAGGATGAATATTCTGTCACGAATACGTATAATTTTGAACTTAAAATGTGGATGCCGTATGAGAGAATTTTCAAAGGTCATCGTTATGTAAAAGAGATAATTATAGTG
>NW_013666727.1:160674-163027 GCF_000517525.1 Limulus polyphemus | reverse complement strand
ATTTACTAGATAGGGTAGGCTGGTATATAAAAGACGGGAATGTAATGTGTGTGTAGATAGTGAGTAATTGAATTGCAGTCACAGGGTATTGTTGAAGTTAACGTTCGTTCGTTACAGTGTTGTTTTAGCGCGATTATTGAGATTAAGTGTATCGCAGAGTTATATTCGGAAAGAATAAACCAGTTTTATTAAGTAAAGACTTGTGTCGTTAAAGTTTCGTTGGAACGAAGTTACGGAAAAACCAATTAACAAACGGAGACGTAACAATATGATACAAGAAAACAGTTCGTCATACGTTTTGACGTTTAGAAACAACCAGTTACGATTTGCGCGTGATGTAATCGATAAATTCTAGTCATTGCTTGCTGGTATGGTTCTTTCTACGTCGTTAATTCTGATTAAGGTTGCTTTATGCTCTGAATGGTGAACATTTCAGCAATGGATGAGTCTTTGGGTATTCAAAATGAATGTGTGTGTTTTTCAAGAGCAGTAGTTGGTATTTTTCAAATGAACTTGTGAATTGTGATGATGTTATTGTCTTACTTTTATCCGAATATTTTAGGAAAAAAGACAGCATGCCTTTCACTTCTTACAATTTAAAATAAAGCTGTTTATTTCTATTTGTTAAATACAGTTCTTTCATTATCAACCGTAATTAGACTGTTTTAGAGTTGCTTCATTTCCTTTAAGAATTTAGCAACACATTCGGAAACAGCACGTCAACGTAAAGTTTGGTTTGTTGTTAAACGCAAAGAAAAACAATGGATATCGAAACCCTGTTTTAAGCGCTATAAGCTGTAAGACTTACCGCTGAACCACTGGGGAGTTCAACGTAAAGAAACATTATAGTTGTCAATGGGTAGAAGAGTAATTATTTTGTCATTGATATCGTCACAAAGTCTAACCAACGATTTGACTTTCTTTATGCCGTGTTTGAAAATTAGATCACAACCTAACAAGCCGTTTCGCTATCGAAAAAGAGCGAAATTCGCCCCTAGATTAAAATATGTAAAATTCAGATTCCATTCGTTGAGAACTTTAATGGAAAAGAACTTTATATACATATAGCCATAGACTAGTAAAATTTCGTCATCAACGTAGAAATACATGACAAACATCTTTATTTAAACCACTAGAAAGTAAGTGATAGTTGTTGTTTCCTTAATGTACTCTGTCTACAGCGGGGATCGAATCTGGATTTTAGTGTTAAGTTCATAATCCTATCAGGTGACAATAAGTGACAGAGGTTAGTGCCCGTAGAATATGCTGAAATCCTATTTTCTAAGAACACACATAAGAATTTTCCTGCTTTTTATCTATGCAAGCATACATTATGTAATCTACACACTCACAACCTGCCCAAACTTTAATGACAGCAGGTGATTTGATTTTGAGTTGTTGTTTACAACATTGAATAATGTAGAAAGTTTCTTTACCTTATGTGCAATCAATCTTACTTTCCCTGGTGATTTACGCTATTTCAGTAGGTTTAGTGTTGGCTGAACGAAACTGATGTACCTAACATAAAGAAAAATGATCTAGCGTAATATGCCCTGACCAATGTAACAGTGAGACAGTTAGTTTGTTTAAAAATTTCGGACAAAGCTGCTCCTATTTTGAACTGATAGACTAGAAGGGAGGCAGCAAGTCAATAGCACCCACCGTCAACTTCTGGGCTATTCTTGTCCGATAAAACAGCGGAATTCGACAGTCATTCTGGCAGCACATTCACAGCCCCAAAATGTGGAGCGCATTTTTGTTTCAACTGGTCATGAATCTCGAATCCTCGACGCCATGTCCAGTCTAAAGACGGTTTAAATTTCTTTCTTATTCTCTACTTAATAATCTTACGAGAAATTAGACATAACGGAATCAGGATCAACTATCTACTATGCAAAAAATAATCAGGGTAATATATTTCTGAATGAAGAAGTATAAATGTGTTAATGATAAGTGTGTTAATCTAAAAAACTACACCCAACAATCTTTCACATCTAAAGCCACAAAAACCTCCACTGGTAGGGTAGCGCTTCGTGTTATTTTATATTTTTGCGTGTTACTATTAATACACCACAGTGTTATTAAGAAGCCTGTTACGTGTTTTGAAGATTAACGGTTTCTTAAACACTTCAATACCTGATTAAAACCGTACCACCACCGAAAATATCGTTAACAGGGAGGGCACCCAACTGTTCAAATAATGTATTATAATATTAATAAGTATAAAAGTGAGAACAATATATTTAATTATGTATACTGATTGCCAGGTTGATTTTTAGTTTCGTTCTAAACACATAGCTCGCTCTGATGAGAAGTTAATATTAATAACGTGTGTATATATATTGTTACGTCT
>NW_013666727.1:157395-159674 GCF_000517525.1 Limulus polyphemus | reverse complement strand
GTAATTATAGAGGGGTTAATATGCCACAAAAAGTATAATTTTATGGGTTTTTTTTGACAATTACTTCGGCCAATTTATATAGGGTTTGGTACAAAGAGACTCTTTGTAGGACTCAAATAGAGATATAAACAACTTTGGAATTTTTGTTTTTTGCTCAATTTTTCAACGATTAAAATACAATTTGGGGTTTCGTCAACTATTCATGTATATATAAATACACTTACATGGGATTTGGTACAAAGATACCTTCTTGCAGGTCTCAAGAAGTGGTATAGACAGTTTTCGATTTTTCTGTGTTTTACATAATTTCCCGAAGCCAATATGGACCATGTTGGGATTGTGTGGCGAAGGTATGTTTCATTTGACCGCTATAATTATTTAAACAGCAGAAAAAAAAACATTTGTGTAACATCAGCAAAAGATATTTTAAAATTAAAATCGAAAAGGGAAAAACGTCTCGTCTTCAAATTTCATTCAACAATTAAGGGAATATTGGTCGTTAAAGATTATACGATACCACAGATCTATGTTTCATTTCTTACTGAAACCATGCTTAAAACTAGATTTTATAAACTCGCCACAACAAGTTCCCAATAAATACTGACTGATGAAATAAACTTTTATTCTAACTTATTTCTGTTGTAGTTCTATCGTTTTCATCTTCAGTGTTGTTTTATCTTACGCGTAGCTAATTCTATTTCAATCTTCTTCATTGTTTTTATCTAGTGCTGTATCATTGTTTTTTCTTTATCATGGCGAACTTAATTCTATTGTTTTGATGGTCTTTTTTCTTTTTTTTTCGTAGCGAAACTAGTTCTGTTGTTATCATCTTCAATATGCTTTTCTCATGCCGAACCCATCCCTACTGTTTCCATCTTCAGTATTTGTTGTTTTGTTTTTGGCCTCATGGCGAATCTAGTTACCATCTTTAGCATTTTTTTTTGTCTCGTGGTGAACCTGTTCTATCGTTCTCATTTTTTTCCCCATTGAGATCCTATTTCTATTGTTATCATCTTCATTGTTTTAAGCTCGTGCCGATGCTGGTTATATCATTATTACCTATAGTAGTATTTCTTTTTCAAAATGAACCTAGTTCTATTTTCATCGTATTCATTGTTTTTATCTCATGCCGAACCTGGTTCTATTGCTATCACCTATAGTAGTATTTATTTCTCATGGCGAACCTATTTCTATTGTTACCATCTATACATGTTGTTTTTGTTTTTTCACATGTCGAAATCTATTCTATTGTTATGTGTTGAGATTTGCATAATTAAAATGTACTTTAGATAATTTAAAGCCATTGAAAATAACTATTTGTGGAATACGCGTAAAACATCTTACTAAATTGATTTTAAAGTACATAAATTTGTATAATAATTTACTTATTTTGATTTTGTATAGTTTTAGTTATTCAGTTTTTCACTACTTCGTTACCAGAACCATGAAACTTGTTTGTGAAGTATGTCTATATCAGTTGTATTTTACATTTTTGTATTTCTTCCTTTTCACACACACACATATATTTTAGGTTTGTAATTTTTAATTAGGCCCGGCATGGCCAGGTGGTTAGGGCGCTCGACTCGTAATCTGTGGGTCGCGGGTTCGTAATCCCCGTCACACCAAACATGCCAACTTCCGCCTTTGCCTGGTCCCAAGTCCAGGATGAGAAAGGTGGATGGTTGAGCTAGCAACTCCACCTCATAAAAACCAACCTGCTACAAGTAACTGCAACAACACCTTCCGTTGGCGAGGTGTTGTTGCGGCCCTATGCTCCACTGGGAGTTTAAAGGAATAATAAAAAAATTCTAACTACTTTAGTCGTGGTATTTACTCCGAATTGATTAAAGGTGGAGCCACCGAACAAACTCACTGAGCTGGCTGCAGCCTCTTTACGAAATTGTACTAAATCGAACTGATGGAAGTGCGAGATTTCCTACCAAACCTTGCCTTCTTTTATCTATAAATGTAGAGCCTCCTATTTTATATACATGTGCACCGAAACGAAGTCATTTATGAGGTAATAAATCGCAACAGATATAACAGAAGTAGAAACTGTATGTTCTAAACACAGTATATTAATAGCAGGTGACTATAAAGGAATATATATATGTGATTAATGAAATATTTCTAGAATTACGATGTTCAAACTTTCTTTTTTTTTTTTTCACTTTTACGTTTATAGCTCGTTCTTTTCCTTCCTTGAACCTATGCACACTCCATTTATGAATCCTGGCATTAAAAAAACAACAAAAAACATTACGAAACGTTGCTACGTG
>NW_013666727.1:134861-156506 GCF_000517525.1 Limulus polyphemus | reverse complement strand
CAAACACTATAACGAACGAACGGTAACTTCAACAATATGTCTCTCTCTGACTGCAGTTCAATTACTCACTATCTACACACACATTCTTATCCCGTCACGTTGTCACCCTCTTTTATATACCAGACTACCCTATATCTAGTAAATACTAGAGCATTCGCCAAGGTACAGGATAGTTCTAGAAAATAGGTGGCGCCACACCAGTCACGTGACCTCGATGACGCAACAATATATATATTTGCAATACAAGTATAAAAACTAGTAACAAACTGTAGCAGTCATTACCTGTCTGTGTGTGTGTGTGTGTGTGTCATAACCATCGCAGTTGTTCATTTATTAGGTTATGACCATGTTTTATTTCAGCGTTAAACTTACAAGATTTAACAAACAAACTTTCGGTTAGTAGCAAAAAATAATAGAAGGAATGGCCAAGATATGTATAATAGAGTTAAAACTGAAAATATTGATTAGACTAAGTTAAAGAAAAGAAACTGGTTCCGATGTTGAATTAAGCAAAATCAGTCTTTATTTAATACAAAACAATAAAGCAAAGGACGAGTGCGCAGAACATCGGATGGCATTTCTAAATGACTGTAAATTCTGATGATATGCCAATGATGTTCTACAGATATTTAAAGAAGATATTTTCGAGACATATAGTTATAATTTGGGAGTTTGTGGCACAAAAACAATAACGCGATCCCTCTCAGAACACTGGTGCCGCCCACGTCGTTCGTTGTTCCAAGTGAAAACTAGGGGAGTTTACCTCCAGGTATTTCTAAACTTAAACAAGATGACGTTACCAGCAAAAACAGACACAAGATTTAAAAATCCTCATTAACATAATCTGGGGAAAAAATGTTATAAGAAACAACTTCGGTGTTTTAATTTATAGTACTCGTAACGTCATATGGGTTGTTGGTTTTAGCGACTGGGTAGAAAAGTTGCTTTAATACTCTTTTTTTTTCTTGTCACACAGAATACAGGTCAGGTTGAAAATATAGTATTTATAATAGATAATTATGTCGTACGTTTGTTTGTTTCAGCAAAGGATAATTTTTGTTTCTCATTAGCACACCCAGTCACCCGGTGAGACAGCGGTAAGTCTAAGGAGTTACAGCGCTAAATTCCAGGTTTCGGTTCCCCGGGTTTCGGTTCGCAGATAGCTCAAAGTGGCTTTGCTCTAAAAATAAACAATAACACACAAAAACATCACATCCAACTGACGAGTTCTGGTATTAAAGAAGGGCCTACTAGTTCAGTGACTTGTTTGAAACAAAATATAGGTCTGACTCTTTATACACGTATCTCAATTATCATAACTTTTAATTAAATATGCACATGTATAAGATGCTTGCAACATTCCAAAACCGCAAAAGCCTTTCAGATTGAATTTAAAACAATATAGTTCTAAAATCTAGAGAATGCTGCCGATCAAAAAGTTAAAATTTCCTTTTTTGTTATGGCGAGAAATTATTTGGAGGAACATTTACATTTAAAGCTGGTGTATGTTTTTCGAAGATGGACGAAACTGAATCTTGAAAAATAAAAGGAAGAACATTCAAACAACAACGTCTGTTTCCAAATTAAAGGATTTTTTAGTAGAAATATGCAAAAAATATTCACGATAATTACAAAACACATAGGATCAAAAAGTACGTAAACCACAATTTAAGAAATTCTTCCTCAGTCGGAAATTAGACCATTCTTTATTATTATAGAGTTTTGTGAACTGTGGTTGATATGTAAAAATATTATAATATTATGTATTATTAATAGACAAGAAAATGTTTAAATTGAAAACCTGATTTTTATTTGACAATTAGAAATTGGTTTGATTTTCACATGGAAATATGGATTATCTAAATAGGCGTTTTAATTACGATCAAAATCGATTTAGATCATCAAAAGGTACCTTATTAGCTCTAAATGCTTAGATGTTTTAGGTTCGATTCATAGAGACTGTTTGAGTTCAGTTTCAGATTTGGGGACATTTGAGTGCTTTGAATTAATGACAAATTATTATAATCTAAACTAGAAAAAAAGGACATAAGAGATCAAAATGTATTAACTTACAATGCTACTAGGTTTACCAATGTTTGTCATTGACATTATTTGTTTGGAATGAATTTAATTTGGTAAAAGTTATTGAGCGAATATTGGAATCTTGTGTCACTGTAAATGGCAAGTGTGTATTAAAAATGGAGGTAAGGCAAAATTCGGTTTATCTGAGGGGCCATAATAACCTCCGCCTCAACAAAATGCTACAATAAATTCCGAAAGTCAAGAAGATCAATAACTTAACTTGTGAAACATGAATTTTTACTAATTTTAATGAGTTCAACTTATTTACATAACTGTATATACATTTCATACCTATAATTAACAAAACACGTTTAATCAAATATTAGCAAATATATATATATAAAGTTGTAAGAGATTGTATGTTGCTTAAAAAATTTGAATCATTCCAATTTTATTTAAATTTTTGATTTACAAATTATAATCAAGTAAAAAAGCAATAATTTCTACCTTTATCCTGTGAAAACAAAAATTATTGAAATATTTATAAATTCTTAACAATTATTCAATGGGTTTAAAAGTACTTTGGGTTTTATTGTATATAGGGCATTTCGTCCATATAATGAAAAATCGAACAAGATCATCGTAATAACATTATCCACATTTTATTTCATTTAAATTGACTTAATGGAAGTAATGTTTGCTTAGAACGACAACTTAATTTTCTTTCTAAGTAGAGAACATCAAAATACAGTTACCATCTAAGCAAATTAGGTCATCAGAGCCAGAACTATAGATTGGTTTCTTCTCCTGCGTTTTATTTTATTTCAGTCTAATATAACAAACTTCTCAAAATCCAAGAGAGCATTTTCTTGTTAGTTTTTATAATAATAAACAAATTTCAGAAACTGAAGGGTCAAGTCATGTTTTTTCTTGGCATATTTAACTCATTGTCTAGATATTTGTGTTTCCACAGAGAGACATACTGTTTTTCTATTCTTTTCTTCTTCCAAACACTTTTCCATCGATCGTCATTCTTTCATTTCTCGGTAGATTCACTTGAAACATGGTAAGATTAAAAAATAAAATCAAAAGCATTCAACCAACATTGTCTGTTTCGTAATTAGGAGATTTTAGTAGAAACATGCAAAAAATATTCACCATAATTACAAAACTATCCAATACACCCACGCATCTTTTTCTTTCGGCCTTTTTAAGGATTTTATGTTGTCAAAGATAAAACAACCCAATAACATATATTTTGTGCTCCTATGCAGTCATATTTACAGAATCAATATGAAAATCAGCACAAATATAACTTTTCATGCGCCCAAGACAATGACATACAAAAAAAAAGATAGATTTGCCTATTTAGAGTCTTTTTGAGGGAGCAGACCTCACAAAAAAGCATAATTTTGGGGTTTTTGGTTAATTACTCAGTCATATTGTAACCAATTTACATGGAATTTGATACAAAGATACTTTTCTAAAGGTTCCACACATTGCCAAACAAAAATACTAGACTTACCCAATTTTACCATTTATGAATCCTGGCATTAAAAAAACAACAAAAAACATTACGAAACGTTGCTACGTGTTTATTTTTTTTTATTGTGAACTGTTCCTTTCCACAACCTAAAATTTTGTCTAAAAATAATCACAACAAAGTCGGGTATGCTTGGGTTTTACCCACATTCTTTTCGTTTTTCGTGAGAATCTTAATTCTTCCTAGGCAAGTGAAACGAAATATATATTAAAATTCAAGCTAACTGTTTTAAATATTTGTTTTATTAAATTAAGCAACAATCAGACCGGCCCCATGATGGCTTATAACGCTAAAAATGTGAGTTCAATAACCACAGTATGCACAGCGCAAATAGCCAATTACGTAGCTTTGCGCTTAAACAACAAAAACAAAAAGCAGATTCTACGTGTATGAATATAATACCATAGAGTTACATAAGGTTTCTAATTCCATTATTCATTTTCGAACTACATATGTATATAACATTTCAACGCCGAATCACTGGCGCCAGAATTTTTTTATAACCTGAATAAAATTAACTCCCGGTTCTTATATCTGTATCTATTATACTTATCATAATTAGAAGAGTGTTATTGAAAATCTCTAACGGACTAGATTAAGAATGTAGTGTTAAGAAATATAATAGACCTAACGTAATGTCTTATGAAAAGTATAATTCATTATATTCATGCTTCGCCAGCCCCCCAGTGGCATAGCGGTATGTCTGCGGACTTACAACGCTAGAAACCGGGTTTCGATACCCGTGGTGGGCAGAGCACAGATAGCCCTTGTGTAGCTTTGTGCATAATTAAAAACAAACAAACATGCTTCGCCACCTGCTAAAAGGTTTTCACACCATTACAATTATTTGAAAATATAATAGGCTTGACCCAATGTTACATGAGAAGCATAATTAATTATAATCATGTTTCGACAGCTGGTAAAAAGTATTACAATTATTTCAAAATATAATAGGCCTAACATAATGTTTTTGGACAAGTATAGTTATGTACGTTTACAACTCATTATGAGCATCACAAAATATAACTTGGTGTAAGTATTCTAATAACATCTAAATAACCAAAAACATTAATAGTCTCGTGTAAAAAAATATGACAGATTCAGCGTGATTTGGCATGAAGCATCAGCAAATAAACCCAATAACCCGAACGGTTTTGAAAAGTGGACTTTCCTCCATCTGTGGCAAATTGGCGTCTAATTGATACGTTGGCTGTTCACTCGTGATGATAATATGTGTGGGAGTGGGAGGTATGATTAATAGTACTAAATTAAATATCAATAAACTGATGTTATCATGTCGTCCTAAATGTTAAATAAAATTTACTGGTTGAGACAATAAAGTGGTAACTGCAAATAGTAAAAAAAAAAAAAAAAATAGCAAACAAGCATGTTGCATTTTCCAACTTAATTTTCTTATCCAGGCAAGGAGCTGGATGTAGCGGTAATAATAAAACAAGTAACTCATTTAAAGTCAAACAATACATTAAATATAACAATTTTGCCTCCAGTTTGTGCCCCACCACTTTCTTAAATCTCCTGGCAGAGTTTGCAGAGTGTTGATTAGATTTAAAAAGTCTGGTTAACAAAATACCTGTTTTTTGAGTTGAAAAAGATGGGCTAAAGATTTTGTTTGTTTGTTTTTGAGTTTAGCGCAAAGCTACTCGAAGGCTGCTATCTGTTCTAGCCGTTCCTAATTTAGCTGTGATAGACTAGAAGAAAGACAGCTAGTCATAACCACCCACCGCCAACTCTTGGGATACTCTTTTACCAACGAATAGCAGGATTGACCGTCACTTATAACGCCTTCACGGCTGAAAGGGCGATTATATTCGGTGACGGGGACTCAAACCCGCGATCCGCAGATTGCGAGTCGAGTGCCCTAACTGCCAGGCCATGGGTTAAGGATACTAGGTAATAATGCACCTCATTCTAACCCTTTCTATACGTAAAAACAGTTATACCTGAAAGGAAATAATTGTCAGACATAAATGAGATCTTTTTTTAAAGTTAACTCTCAAAGAAACATAAAAAAAGGAAAATACCACAACCAAAAGGCTCTCATTGCATGTCCCTAAAACAATACTGATCTCATATTCATAATGGTATTGTTAGGTATTAAATGATAGGTAAGTTAAATTTTTCAACTACACGAAGAAAATAAAAATATCAGACCCGAGATAAACAACTTCCACTATCTTAGCAAGGCCTCTGCTGACACCATATATCGATCGTGACGGCTTCGAGCGTTTTATGCGTTGCCTCAAGCTATAGATTGAATGTATTTTGTCAGCAGGATTTTCCACCCGAGATAAACAACTTCCACTATCTTAGCAAGGCCTCTGCTGACACCATATATCGATCGTGACGGCTTCGAGCGTTTTATGCGTTGCCTCAAGCTATAGATTGAATGTATTTTGTCAGCAGGATTTTCCACAAAGAGTTCGTTAATGATATTTTCCGGTTTATGTTTGTTAGGGTTTTTTCTTCTCTGGACGAGTGGTTCTGAGTTCAGCAGAGTATAGGATTTTTATTTTTAATCTTGTCAAACCTCATTGTAAAGCTTCATCAATTCAAAACCAGATAAACAGTTTTGACTGAATATTATGTTATTTGCTATTTTTAATACCAAACTATTTTTAGCATTTACCCTAAAGAAGTTCGTGAACACTTCATTTTAAAAATGAAGCAAATGTAAGTAATATTTTTAAAATGTTTCATCCATTTATTTTAATGTATATATTAGGTCAAATAAAGATTTACCAGTGGGATACAGGTTGGTACCATATGTTTGCCCCCTACTAAGTAATGAGTATTTTTTTTTGAAATTTCTTTGTTTTCAGTCAGTTCAGTTAGGACGCAAAAAGTCACTCAAATAAACGACAACATCTTATTTTCATTGTTCTAGCTGTGCCTGAGGCCTGATTCACTAACTGCCAATTAACCATGTTCTCTTGCAGGAAAGATAGCTCATGACATTCCATGGCAGAAGGGTGTGTTCTCTGTTGTTTAAATAGGTAGTATTTGAAGGGGTGTCCCCCCCCTTGCACTTGTCAAAGCTCTCTCTCAGACCGCCCAGTACATACTCTGTCTGTTTCATCAGGAGCTAGCGCCAGGCATCATGTAACTGACCTAAGAGCAGGTGTCAGAGCGTTAAAATGTCATTGTTCTTATGCCACGTAGACACAAAAGGCTTATTATTCATGAAGGTCGCTTTTTTATACTTATCCTTGTAACCTGCTCCCCCCCAGTGCTTAATTTAACTGCAGTTGAGTTGCATGTTTTCTCTCTGCAATATATATATGTATTCAGTTTAGTACTAATGTAAGGAATCTCAAATAATTAGTCTGTATATATTTTCTTTATTTAACTTGAACTCAGAAAAATGGAAGTTATGTTTTGAATATGAGAAATTTACCCTGATGTTGACATCACACGTCTGACAATTCCGGAACAATAAACTTTTGCACCACACCACTGATTGAGGCCAGTCATTAAAAAGTCTCATTTCTTCTTAAAAAACTGCACAACGGGACACGAAACCTTATACATTTTATCATTCGATAATACTCTGATATACAATTATTAAATGATACATGATAAAGTACGTCTAGATTTAAGAGATTCAATAAGGTCGGTCGGCTTGCATTTATAGGATATAAATTTCATACTTATACGATAACTATCGTTTTATTGTTATTTCGAATTTGAGCTTACCAATTTAATATCGTGTAACAACCCATTACAAAAAATTGTTTAACAAACGAGTCTATTTTTGAAACTAAACATTTGATAATTGAAATCTTTATGTACTTCTATAAGAAAGACTGAAGCAATTTAATTTGGTTTTGACCGCTTGGAGTCCCCACAAGTTGTAAAGAGTAAAGCCATATCTTCTATAAGTAAAGAGTAAATCATCGAACATGTGGGGTATTATAATGTGACGGTCAATCCCACTATTTGTTAGTAAAAGAGTAGTCCAAGAGTTGGCAGTGAGTGGTGTTGACTAGATGCTTTCCCTCTTGTCCTTCACTGCTAAATTAGGGACGGCTAGCGCAGATAGCCCTCGTGTAGCTTTGCGAATGACGGCTTATGACAATTCATATGACTTAGGTTATAAGGGTTGTAACAGAATAGTATATACAAAGCAATCAAAATACTGTTCATGGGATTAAAGAAGCAAAAATATTTACTAGCAAAATCCTTAGTATGCGGCAAACAGTACTGTAATCTGGGTTAACAACGTTAACCTTCAAATAATGAATAATAAAAAATATTATCTAGAGCTTATTAATTAAAACTTTGAAGTACAGCAATATATTAATTAGACAGACCAGTGTAGTATGGAAACGAATATTTTAAGATTTAAGAATAACTATGATAAAAGACGGTGCTTGTGTATGAATTAATTAAATTAAAACAAACACCACGTCATTTAAAAGAGCACAATAATTTGTAAAAAAAAATGAAGAAGAAGAAGAAGAAGCGGGCTCTATAGGCTTCGACGGTATTATACTCCATGATCAGTGATCAATGGAACATGGAATCTTTATTGAAATTAGTTAACAAGTGGGCTTAATTTTGGATCACGCTGTGGCTTCTTCTAGAACATTAATGAAATGGTTATGAATATATTTCTGGAACATAGTGACTAAGCGGGTTGATGGTTGTAGGACATGACAGACCTTGTATGATATAAATAAATATAAAGCTCATGTAACATAATGACGAAGGTATTTTGTGTCGTGGGAAGATATATAGTTCTGTTACTCCAGTGAAAATAATAATTCTACAGGGGATATTCACGCCTGACAACGTCATTTTTGTGTGAAATATGTTATGTGTGTGTTCAATTTTTTACGCGTGATCTCGGGGTAAAGGACGGAAAACCTTGATAGATGACGTAGCAGGTGACAGTATTACATTTCTTAAGTAAGATACGGAAAGAAAGACTGAAAGTCCATGTAACTATAGTGGTTTATGTTCTTATTTTATTTTTCAAACATAGAAAGATTTACGGGCATTGTGACGTAATACATTGTGATGTAATATATTTGATAAAAAGCGTTCAGAAAAAGGAAATTGTACGCTTAGAAGAAAAACGTGTAAGAAACTAATAGAATCTAGGAACAAAACATGTTTAATAGTGATTTCGTTGGGATTCCTGGGCATTATTTTTTGTTCTGGAATATTCTGTATACACTATTCCTTCCACTACGGTGTACACGACGTGCTCTCCTAATGTTAAAAGATAATTGAAGTGGAATTCTTGCCACAAGGCACTTAGAGCCGGTGCTTTCGAACTCCGGTTTGAAGTGGCACAAGGGGGAGAGAATGGTGACCCATACCCCTACACGGGATGCTGGTCCATCGCATGTTAACCCCTAGCTAACAGTCGGTACCCATCATGCAGCTGAGTAGACTGGAACAAGTGGAGTAAAGTGTCTTGCTCTAAGTTACAGGATTATGACGGGGGTCCAGCCTTGAACTTGCAACGAAAGCAGAAGCTTGACAGTATTAACTGTGAATCTATCAACTGGGTCTAATGGATCCAGTTTAGACTAAATGGTGAAATAAATAAACTTACAAATATACTAATATATTTATTTATAATTCTGCTTATTTTTAATTTCTTTATTTTTTCTTTGCATATTAATGAAGTATTGAGTTCATTGGACCTAAGGCAGTTTTAGAGTTAAACAGTATTGAACATGCAACAACTTACTCTTTCCCTGCACAACACGCTGATTCTGATTCTTATCATTACATTGTATTGCTCAAATCTTAATTCGTTTTCGACCTCAACTTAATACATTGGTCGCTTGAGATATAACTTTCTAAAATGAACTATATTTTCCATTAAAATATCATGACAGTTTTCTTTCAAATATTTCATCATATAATTGAAGAATCAACGTTACTGAATCTCTATTTATTGTAGTACCAGTTTACATACCTGTTGAACGGAAGAGAAAAACATAGGAGCTTCGTGGATGATACAAGTAGAAAAGATTGAAACGGTGACCCCCCACTATGTCCTTCCCCTGCAGGCTTTTAAGTGTACAAAACAGGTTTGATGACAATAGGTCCAGTAGTTTCGCCAGTTATAAGTGAACACATTCACATATACTTTTGTCAAATGATAGTTTAGTTTACAAGCTTATTTGTAAAAATATTTCGTAATTTGCCAATATAGAATTATCTATTAAAGTGATATATTAAGTATTATGTAATATTAATTGACAGATATACTTCAAACATCATTATTAGTGTAAAAGTAGCTTAGGTGAGCGTGAAGGTTTTTTAATCGGATATCAATCATTGTCATGGACTCATGATTAATATCCGATCATCGAAACCTTGCCGTAAGTAGTTAATGATCCGGCACAACCAAGAAATTTGCAACGAATTTAGGGACTTACAAGGAGTTGACAGTAAAAACAGGCAAAATAAATAAACATCTCACCTTTTCTCCAAAAGTCTAAACAACGAAACGTAATTCATAAATGACTGAAATTTCGTTTCAACACACCACGATGTCAAAGATTAACTAAGTAACTCAATAAAGCCATGCTCCAAGATAGCATGAACCACAATACAAATGAACAAAAGACAGAATAGTATTAACAGTTTATGCCTGAAGATAAATAATACAGCATACAATACAGATTAAACCAAGATACACACACAGAACTATTCGAGTCCCATTCCTCCACGTGGTTAGGGTGCTTGACTCGCAATTTGAGGGTCGCGGGTTCGAATCTCCGTCCTACCAAATACGCTCACCCTTTCAGCTGTGGGGGCGTTATAATGTTACGGTCAATCCCACTATTCGTTGGTAAAAAAGTAGCCCAAGAATTTGCGGTAGGTGGTGATGACCAGCTGCCTTCCCTCTAGTCTTTCACTGCTAAATTAGGGACGGCTACCACAGATAGCCCTTGTGTAGCTTTGCGCAAAATTCAAAACAAAGAAACCAGTATTGGAAATTTCACGTTCAGAGGTAGAGAGTAAATTTAAAACAAAAACAAAAATCATTTCACGCGCGATATATTTTTGGAACACTAAGGAAAACTCTTTAATGAGAAAGTATCGAAAAGGAGAATTTTAACATTTTCTTTTGTCTTCCTTGCTGTACATGCGCTAAATTTCCAATCCGAGTTGACCTTGCAAAAATACAACAACATCACCCCCCAGTGGCACAGCGGGATGTCTGCGGACCTACAACGGTAGAAACCGGGTTTTGATACCCGTGGTGGGCAGAGCACAGGTAGCCCATTGTGTTATTTTGTGCTTAATTACAAACAAACAAATACAACAACAACAAAAAAAACAACAACATAATCGACGTTCACACAAAAGGCAGTTTATCTAAATAAACGGGAAAGGTTTACCTTTTTAGTTTTTTTATTTGTATGTCAGATCGGAGTAATCTGAAAACATCATCTCAAGTTAACCGTACTAAAAAACTGCTGTTTCTGCATTTCAGAATTATGATATTATACCGAAGATTACACTTTCATTCACAGTTTTCTTTCCACTCGTGAAAGGCAATAAAAATTAACCGAGAAAAATGTCCTTGTATCAATTTCAGCTATCCTCAAATTCTTTTGAATTTATATACATCTTTTACTTGTTTGTGCTTTCATTGAAAAGAAACGTTAATAACGATTGTAAACTGTCAATGTTAACTAAAGTATTTCCTTAAAATGTAGAAGACACATGCAAAGATTACGTAAACCTCACGCAGGTTTCCTCTGATAGTAATGAAAGTATTAGATAAGAAATAAGTAAGTGACAATGTTGAAAGAAGTAGAACAGAATCTGTATCATATTTAGCTAAGATAAACCAATACTAATTTTAAAATCCCGTAACAAACAACGCTTTTTGCAGTCTCTTTCTCTCTGAAAGTAGCAAGCATTGCAGAAAAACGATTTCTAAATTTATAAAAGTTAAAATAACTTTTTAAAGAGCAGACTGACATAGCTGCTCCAAGTAGAACAGTCTTGTCTTAAGCCTAATCTGTGTATGATCAGTAAAAGTGATTCAGACAAGTATGGATGTACAGAGTCCATTTAGAGAGATCTGATTCGAAACTTGTGTGTGCAGGCGCGCCAACTTTACTTAGAAGCCTCATTTTGAAGATCTTCCACAGTATAACAGCAGCGACTAAACTGCAATCCACGGATCGATAAAGACGCCACTAGACTGCAGCACTCGCTCCTTTATGTTTTTATTTTCACTTGAAGACCTTTTCTAGTTCCAAATTGTTCTGCAAACCGGTGATACCCGGAATGTGAAACAAAAATATCTACTTGAAAGCCATCTCGTAAAACTTGTCGTAGAGAGCTAAGCAAAGCTTCATATACATTTTAATCAATACGTTTTCAAAGACTTACATTACAAAATAACAAGTAACATACCAATTATTCCGTTAAAGAATAATTATTATTTCTTGTACTGCATAAAGTCAATTAAAATTTGATATAAAGCTGAACAGCTCAAGTGCTTGCTTTCCACGAAGAAAGGTGCGCGATCTTTGGAATAATTTTTTGATTGCTTTTTTAATTACTTTTGCTGTAAACCGTTCTGTAATCTTACATTAGAATTATCTCTCCTTGTATGTTTAACTCGACAGAATAGACATAATATTCGCTGTTTTATGGACAAGCGTGTGAGAATGCTGCTTTTCAATAAATTCATTGAAATACAACTAGGAATTTTTGTTTTGTCATCATGAGGATAATCCACACAACACTAGATACAAAAATCATTTTACTAAATGCATAGAAAAATAATACGAAAATAATGAAATCAAACTAGTTTGGACAAGGTGTACTGTAAAAAAAACAAACCAACAAACAGAAAGGTAAAACTTTTAATAATTATGATAAGAGTGAGTAACAGTCAACATTTCCAGACACGTTTTAATGAAATAATTCAAGAATCATTAATAATTGACTTGTGATTAAAACATGTCTAATAAGGCGATATATAATTCAGATATTGTTATTCACTTGTGTCGCCTTACTAAACGTGTATAATTACAAGTGAATAATAACATCTGAATTAGTTATCGCCTTACTAAACATATTTTAAACACAAGTGAATAATAATATCTTAATTATTTATCGCCTTACTAAACATGTTTTAATCACAAGTAAATAATATTATTTGAATTATGCATCGCCTTACTAAACATGTTTTAATCACAAGTAAATAATATTATTTGAATTATGCGTCGCCTTACTAAACATGTTCAATGGTAAGTCTACGGACTTACAGCGCTAAAATCTGTGACTCGATTCCCCTTTTTATTGGTTTAGACAACGAAAGTGCCAGCACAGCGAGCCCAGAGAGTGTGGAATATAAACCTTCCTGCCACGTGACATGGCAACCTCACGAGTCTTTTTTTCTAATCCTCAGTGACTGGTTCAGTCTTTTTAATATTTTACGTTTAAAGCCCTTCGTGATTGTTCAGTTCTTCGAAAAACCTTAGTGTTTACCTGCACAAGATAATCTTGGAAGACCTTTAAAAACAGTATGTATAGTTGGGAGGAAAATACACTTTTCTCTCTCCCAAATAATTGTGGGTGCCTTAATCTCGAGGGTCTTTTTGTTTATTAAAAAGAGTTGGGTCGTATTCACGCTATGTAGCTTTTCTGTGATTTGTGGACGAAGAGTTTTTCACAATATTTGTCACTAGATATTTGCTTCTTTTTCTTTTCTCAAAATCTGAATGATCCGATCGTTAGCTTCATTTGAAAACGCATTCTCCATCTGTTTCGTTAAGATGTTATGAAAGATACTATTCTGGTAGTTAGAGATCAACTTTACCGATCTAATTTAATTTATTACTTTACAGTCACTAGCAGTCTGTTGCTTATTTCATCAAAAGTTACTTCTAAGCGATTCTAAATTACTCGACGTGATCTTGTATTTCGATCGTGTTAGATCGATCTAAACTATTTCTATATCACGACAACTCATTAAATCTATATTCATGTGGCCGATGGTTGGGTAATTTTAACGTATGTTTTGAACATGAAAGTGCACTGGTTTATTAATCCTTTATTTACAGTCTCATATATGCATCCGTAAACATTAGAATGATTATTTCCTATGTTTTTGCTAATCTGGGCTGTAAAAACCAGAGCTGTGTTTAATTAGTCCCAAGATGGTTAGCATACTATCCTTAACCAGGTGATATAGGAAAGTACGTGCATTTTCTGATTGGAACTATAATTTAGTTGTGGATTTCGGCTGTTTTTTTAACTGAATAGAATTTTCAAAAAGTCGCGCTTCGCACTATGGGGCTTTGGGTGCATTATAAGAGTGACAGTCAAATCCCACTATTTGATCTGACAAGAGTACGTAAGATTTGACGGTGGGGTGGTGTTGACTAGCCACCTTCCCTCTAGTCTGTCACCTAAAAATTAGAGACGGCTAGCGCAGATAGCCTTCGAGTGACACTTTTCACGAAATCTAACAAAACAAATAAACAAGTCTTGTTGAATTTCAAGAAATCCTATCGCCACCGTTTCAGAAAAGTAAAATTACATAAGGGAGAGGGTTAACTTGAAGACAAGCCACATCTACGAACTATGGTACTTCAAAGAAATATGTTAGGAAGTTCTGCCAATTCCAGAATATCTCCATCTGTCGTTTCAGGGATAATAGGTAAAACAAGTGAGAGGGCTATTTTGACGACACCACTCCCCCCTCATGATTCACAAAATTTTATCAGTATTTTTCTGCCGATTTACTGTTTGAGTTTCGTATTTCATGTTGTTTCTGCTTCCAGAACTAACTAAAATGACTGGGAGTTAACAAGTTAGTTGGAATTTCTTTTTGATGTTTCGTCTAAATTTTAAATTTATTGCTATAGAAGTTCCAGAATCTCCGAGCGAGATAAATGGGGGATCTAGCCTTCCACCTAAGAAGCTCTATGAATAAATTTTGTCAGTTTCTTACCGACCTCTCTTGTTCTTTCGCTTCGAAATTATAAAGAAAAATGAATAAAAAGCTAGCTTATCGACGTAGAATAGTACGTCACTAATCTGGTTAGGGTTCTTCTCTTGGGTTTCAGATTTATTACTTTTATTTTAAAGGTAAAAGCAAAGTGTTTGTGCATGTGTACCATCTTGCCATGATCACCTTCCGCCACTTTCAAACGTATTCAGAAAAGTATCAGGATTTCGTTCCTCTTCCTGCCAAAATTTAAGAACTCCTGCTGCTGCCATGTATGAGATATCAGACTAAACAAGATATACTGTTACTTGCGTACTGGAGATATACTATTACTTAATGACATAAATAAGTTTATATCCACACAATGATGTTTCATTTAATTATCAGAATCCACTTTGATCTCCAGACTTGAAGTATATAATGTAACACATCAAGTACGACACAAGTGAACCAAACAATGATTTTTTTATTTGTCCCTCGGTGGGACAGCGGTAAGTTATCGGATTTACAACACTAAAATCAGAGGTACGATTCCCCTCGGTGAACACAGCATATAGCCAGATATGGATTTGCTACAAGAAAACACACTCACACACCATGTTTTATTTAATTATCAGAACCTGTTCTATTCTCCAAACTTGAAGTATATAATGTAACACGTCAAGGAACCAAATAATGATGTTTTATTTAATTATCAGAACCCGCTCTATTTTTCAGACTTGAAGTATATCAAGTAAATATTTTCCATATTTCGTGTAATAATTATCTAAGTATTTGCCAATAAAAAAGGGGTCTTCTCACATTTACTTGAAACAATATAATCTCATTTCTCAACAGAAATGAATGAAAACCCTATAATCTGAGTGGTTTCGAAAGGTGGACCTTTCTTCTTCAGGGGCAAACTGGGAATGGTGGTGTAATCGAATGAGTGATATGTATATATATATATAAAGGGAGTTTAGGGACGTCATGAAGGCCATCCGATTTTCCAGGAAATGTTTAGTCTATTTCTCTATGCACTGTTGTAAGCATCTCATTTCCGTTACAAAGATATCTTTGATACACAGACAAGCTTTATCTGGTAGATTTTATCTCTTACCCAAAATACACGAACCAAACAATCCTGGCCGACCCATACTTTCTAATATAAACAGTGCTACTGAAAACCTGTCCGCTGTTGTTGAATTACACATAAAATGTATCTTATATAAAGGATGCTACTCACTTTCTTAACATCATAGAAGATATTAAATACTCACGGACAGTTACTACCCAACAGTCTTTTTTTTGCACGATGGATGTTTCTTCCCTTTACACCAATATTCCACATGATGAAGGACTACAAAAAAATCCTTCTCATTTCTCAACTTATTGCTAAACTCTTCTATATGAATAATTATTTGTTAACATTTCACTTAATCTGATATTTCTAGATGAGCATCGGACGTTTAAACGTAAATTGGTTTCATAATACAATAGATCTTCTAAAAGAGACTTAAGCAGTATAATTTTAAGTTAAAAGACCTTTCTATTTTATTGTATGAATAAATTCATTTGCCACTTTTCTCGACCCCCATTTTAAGTTTAATTTTTCTATATGGCACCGACATGAAATCTAAATCTTAGGTAAGAAAACTATGCCTAAATTCAATGTAGAAATTTTAAAATGGGGGGGGGGGATGAGATAGCCCTTCACATATTTTGTTTTGTGCTTTAAAATATTCTACGGCAGAAAATCTGAAAATGAGATAAAAAATTGTAAAAATACTGACACAATTTCGTACATAAAATCGGAGTTTAGTGGTTGACACACAGAACATCTTGGGAAGGTGTTTGAAATGAGGTACGTGCCTGAATCCATGACTAGCAGTACCATTAACATTACGTTCTTGAATTAAACATATCCTTAAGCTATTGTGTTTGAGACAGTTGAACAACCAGCGTTTCGAGAGGCTGCAGTTAAAAAAACTGCGTCGAATCAACTAACAAACTGGAGGATAGAACTTATTCGGGTTATCGATTGTTTCCATGCCCGGTTTAAGAATGCGAATTATCCTGAGATAGAGAGTTCAACTTGGAAATTAGGCTGCTTATTGTGTTGTATGGTAGAATCTAAAATCCTACATTCACAGAATATTATAATGAAAAATCTTTATCAATATGAATAAAAAATAATTATGAATCACCTTATGAAAAATGTAAAACTTGAATATCTTAAATGTGTTTATCTTGTACAAACATACAATTATAACAAAACTCTAGTCGTCATCTTCATTTAAATTGTAGACAGAAAATGACAAAAATACGAAACGTAAAGAGCTGGGCTGTTTCAAATTACCAGATGTTATGGTAAAAGTTAAATTGAGTTATAAAGTACCATGTTTATCTAATGCAGTTCCAAACGAACCGGTGGAACAGGAAACATATGCTAACGTTAAAAGCTCAGTAAAAAAGCTGTTAATAATGAAGAATTAATTATAACTATGAAATATATATTGGTTACCGCTATGATTTGTTTATTTGATCATATGTAAAGTATTTTTATGTTTGTCGATTCACTTGAACACTACAGATACGTTTTTTCTAGATTAGCGAGATGAAATAACATATAATGTATTATTTGGTTTAATTTTCAATAATAACAAGAACGTTAATCAATACCGACTACAGTATTAATATTTCAAACTTTTAGGCGCGGTTGCTCCGAGTTTGCGTTACAATAAAAATGTGTTGGTTTTGTTTTCGATTTTTTGTTATCGTAGTGTTCGAATTTAATTATAACATGCAAGTTTGTTTTCAATTCAAAAAATCGTTAGGATAAATTATTATTATTTGAAGTTAAGCACAAAGCTACACAATGGGCCACCTGTGCTCTGCCCACTACGGGTATCGAAACTTGGTTTCTAGTGTTGTAAGTCCGCATACATACCACTGTGCCACTGGGGGGAGGAGGAGGATAAATTATGAATTGTAAAATGGAACATGTTATGTTACATTAGGTAACAAACCTAAACCATAACTAGTTTCGTGTTACATCAGGCCATGTATGTCGCTGATAATTTTGTAACATTGTTCTTTCGTTTGTGGGTTTTTTAATTATCTGGAAAAAATAATTCAACATCCAGTCGATGTACCAATCAAAAATTAGTTTATTTCCTCATTCAACGTTTCTGTAAGCTTGAACACTTGTAAACTGCCGTAAGTTGTTGTAGGCCTATGTTACAATTGGTTTTCGAACAGCCCTAATAACTAAGATTAACATAAAATCAACTTACTTATACTAAGTATCAAAGCAAGCGTGAGAGCAAAATAAATACAAATATTTTTTAAAAACACACTGAATCATTCAGCTTTCTATATTGGGATAACTCTATCTATTTTTATTCGTTATTCATCATTTGTATTTATAACTAAGTCTTGTTCTATATATTTGGCCTAATCTCTAGATCATTACCTCACCATTACGACACGTAGCTTCTTCTAGCTAATAAACAAATTAGAACTCAGTTTATAACAATAAAGAATGCCGCTTAAAATACTTTACATATCGTTAATAGATCTATTTATTTCAAAATTTGTTTATACAGCCACCTTTACACACATTAATTAAGAAAATGTTTTGGATTTTTCAGTTGTCTAGATATACATTTCATCAGGGCTGAAAATCTTGCTAAAAACAAGGGTACTCAACTGATTAATCAGTGCATTCGAAGTAAGAACAGTTCAAATTAGCTATATCAATTAACAGATTAATTTTATTTAGTTATTGTCTATCTATAGGTACTTTGTATTGATGAAATGTTAATGACAACCACGGATGGTGTTTTAAGATCACGAATCACACCATTTATTACACACAATGCCTGTATTATCTAAATTGAACCGATAACTGCATCGACAAGGCTTCACCGATGCCATTAAAACTCTCCGGTGTAGAGATTACAAGAAGAATTATGTAGGTTCGTTTCTACGAGGATTATATCTGGAAGTGTTTTTTTTTTAGCAAAGCCACATCGGGCTATCTGCTGTGTCCACCGAGGGGAATCGAGCCTCTGATTTTAGCGTTGTAAATCCGGAGACTTACCGCTGTTCCAGGAGGGACATATCAAGAAGTGATAGACTAAAGGGAAGGCAGCTAGTCAATACTACTACTGCCATCTCTTGGGGTACTTTTTAGCCAATGGATAGTGGGATTGATCGTCACTATCTAACGTCCCAACTTCTGCAAGGGCGAACATTTTCGGTGACGAAATTTGAAACCACAATCCACAGGTTGCGAGTGCAAACAAAGTAACAATATCAGAGAGGAAGGAATAGTTCAACGTTGAACCTGAACCTCCCTGGTCCAAAACATGGTCGAATCGCGATGAAGAAGAATCGATCGCCCTAACCAATAGGGCTAGGCCATGCCAGGACACAAACTGCATTTTCAAACAAGCCATTTATTGGTCTAGTACGTAATTTAAAGTTGCCACAAGGTATATATACTTTCCATTTTCATAAAATGATTTCATATTTTAAATTATTTTCTTCCAGTTTAAAAAAAAATAAGTGCTGACTAAAGGATTGAAACCATATTTGAGAAAAAAGTCATAAATCTTGGTTTTAAATGACAATGACTTAAATTAATACAAGACTGCAACAATACAACAGAAAAGCGCTCGTTGAAACCGTGTTATAGGCATTATTTAATAAAACATATTTGTCGATCCAGGTAATGTGAAACCGTGTTATAGGCATTATTTAATAAAACATGTTTGTCGATCCAGGTAATGTGAAACCGTGTTATAGGCGTTATTTAATAAAACATATTTGTCGATCCAGGTAATGTGAAACCGTGTTATAGGCGTTATTTAATAAAACATATTTGTCGATTCAGGTAATGTGAAACTGTGTTATAGGCATTATTTAATAAAACATATTTGTCGATCCAGGTAATGTGAAACCGTGTTATAGGCGTTATTTAATAAAACATATTTGTCGCTCAGGTAATGTGAAACCGTGTTATAGGCGTTATTTAATAAAACATATTTGTCGATTCAGGTAATGTGAAACCGTGTTATAGGCATTATTTAATAAAACATATTTGTCGATCCAGGTAATGAATAAGTATATATTATATATATATTTAAAATGAATAAAACACAAAAATAAACTCACGTTGAAATAATAACAGCTTTATAAGGGCCAATCGTTTTATGTCTTATTTGAATCAAAAGAGATTCCTCATATTTTTTATTTGAAAGCTTTCAGCAGTTTTTGGCTAAAAGTTTGATTTTCATAGAATATGTTATCATCTTTATTGTTTGGTGAATATTGCGAAAAGCTACTCGAGGGCTACCTGTGCTAGCCGACCCTAATTTAGGTCTAATAGACTAAAGGTAAGGCCGCTAATTAAAACCACCCACCGCCAACTCCTGGGCTACCCTAGTCGAATAGTGGGATCGACAATAACATTGAAACGCCCCCACGATAGAAAGAGCAAATATGGTCGGTGATGGGATTTGAAACGTTGACTTGCAGACTAGGAGTCGGGTGCCCTGTATATCCACCAGGTCATATGATGTCACGTCTGTTATGCTGTGTGAATGAAGGTAATATTCTGCAGTGGTACGAATAATTTCATTGAAACGTTCATGTATTGGGCGAAGAGATTCATCTATGTATGTGCTGAACATAGACAGTGCTCGTAAACGTAAATGTATCCTACTTCTCTTTGGTTTTGGAAAGGTATTTTTTTAGATTTACATCGATTGTCTCTATTAAAAGATGAACGAATGAGTATATCTTTCAGTTTATTACTAGATTTATGTGTGGTGTGAATATTCAAACCGCTAGATGGATATATACAGTTAAAGATTCATCAACACAAGGCACGGTGTTTTCGTATGGTGGATTTTTTGGCTGTCTTTTTTTTTCTTCTAAAATCTTGTGTGGGTTAAATTCTTGAAGTGTCCCAGTAATGTAAGTAATCGGATATCCATTAGATAACAGAGGTTTCTGGAGGTTCGTTCTGGCTTGTATTTTATCATCAGGGATATTGCAGATTTTTTTTTTATATTCTCTTGAGGCGACCGATAATAACACTTCGTTTATCAGCTGGGCGATGGTGTGAGTCGTAGTGTAGGTAATACAATAGATTTTACGCTTGGCTTTCAGTATACGGTAGTTTTCAGCAGTATCAAAAAACGGGTATGGAATTCCAAACATTATCAGTATGTGTGGATGTAACCTTTACATTAGTGTGTTGATTATTATGGAATTCAACGAACTCTAAAACAGATGGGGGCTCCACGATTTCATATGCTAAAAATATTGTCAGTATATCTGTTTTTTTTTCTTTTTTAGTTTCGTGCTAAGCTACACGAGGCCTATCTACACTAGCCGTCCCTAATTTAACAATGAAAGACTAGAAGGAAGGCAGCTAGTTTTCACCACCCACTACCAACCCTTGGGATACTCTTTAACCAACGAATAGTGGAATTGACGTCACATTATAACGCCCCCACGGTTCTAAGAACAAACATGTTGGGTGGTAAGGGGATCGAACTCACGACCCTCAGATTGCGCGTCAAAGACCATAACCACCTGGCCATGCCGGGCCATCGGTATAATTTTGTTATCTAACTGATTTTAGTTTTTTTTTCAAAATGTCATTGAGTGAGATAAATGCAAGAAGTGCGGACATCTGGAAGAGGGCGCTGTAGAATAAAGAGATTAAAAGCTCACTTCTTAGAATTTTGTTTTTATTAATGGTCCAATTAATGCTATTCTTAATTTCTTATAAATACTTTAATTATTGTTACGACAGCGGTAGTCACGTGATTCTGGTAACACGTCATGATATTCTCGAAGAATCGGGGAACATCACGAATAATCCAGTATGTGCTAGACGCCGTCTATTCCTGTATATAAGTGCGCCGGATAACGTGAGACAGATCAAATGGAATTGAATTGCAGACAGAGATAGAGACGACAATTGAGTCAAGCGCGTGAATCGTTCGTTCGTTGTGAATTATAGCGTTTGTTTAAGTTATAGCGTGACTGTGGAATATAAGTGTATTGCAAAGTTATACTGAGAAAGAATAAACTAGTTTTATTTAAGAAAGGACTT
>NW_013666727.1:112509-133929 GCF_000517525.1 Limulus polyphemus | reverse complement strand
AAAGAATTTTTACGGAAAATTAACAAACGAACACAGAGACGTAACATTATTTTCTAGTTATTTTGGAAATAATGTATTCAAGTTGGACAAATTTGCTTAGATTATAATTTTATATTGGGTTATTAATATTAGATTCACCTTACGTTTGTTTGATTCGTTACTATGATATCGGGCAGATAGTAAACTGTAAGCCCGTTCGTTGGCTGCCATGATATTCATATTTGGGAAGACGGCAAAACAGAACACCAGTTTTTGTAGTAAAGCACAAAGCTACACAATTGGCTAGCTATGTTCTGCCTACCACAGGTATCGAAGCCCGATGTTTAGCGTTATAAGCCCGCAGAGTTACCACTTAGCCATCAGAGGGCTTAAATAAATTCAAAATAAATTAACTATTTAATATCTAAATAATCACTTAAAACTGCACTAGGTTACTTCTAACCGTTGCTTCCCTGTGATCGGTGGTTCAAAATTAGGGACGGGGCCACGCTACCTAGACTGCGCACTGACAAATGAACTACGACAGGACATCATAATCAGGAGGGAGTCTGGCAATGACCGATGCTAGAAACTCCTCTAATGTGTAACCAATATGAGCAAAGAAGAATTGATAATTTCACACCTGACACGTAGGCCGAATAGTCAAGTTAGATAATTTCAAACCTAACATATGAGCCAAACAGTCAAGTCCTCTAAGGTTCAGGCATAATCAACCATCCCTAATTTCTAATTACTGACCAGAGAGAGGTCACCCATTCAGTAGCACCCACATTTACAAGGTCTTTTTTTCAGTTCTTTAATTGGAATAATGTGATTGATTGAAATTTCTGTAACCTGAAACTTCGGAACGTGTTTAATAGTATCACGACTCGACCCTTGGAATAGTGGGATTGATCGTAACATTATATCGCCCCCACGGTTAAAAGAGCGAGCATGTTTGGTGGGACGGGGATTCAAAACCCTCAGATTTCGAGTCAAGCACCCTAACCACCTGGCTATGCCAGGCCTCATTTCAAAAGTGAATGTTGAGCTTTGCCCGCGTGCGCAGCTTTTCAAACGGGAGACAGACGAACGCTCGGACAAACACCACGGTTTGCAATACATATGATTCGTTATTTTCTGAAGTCAGTTATGATTAATTAATTAACTAATAACAAGAAACAAATAAACAAGTATAACGTTTTTATAAAACGTCGATTTATTAAAAATAATGATAAGTAGTACAAATTGTTTGTATTTATACAGTTAAAACGTGATCTTACATCAAAGTAGCTAGGCCTCTACTCCTAGGTTTCAGGTATAGCTGCGTATAATTTTAAACAAAAGAGAAAGCAGTCAGCCAGCAACACGCGCCACCACAAGGGGTATTTTCAGTTTTCGATTGTTTGTTTGTTTGTTTTGAATTTCGCGCAAAGCTACACGAGGGCTACCTGCGCTAGCCGTCCCTAATTTAGCAGTGTAAGACTAGAGGGAAGGCAGCTAGTCATCACCACCCACCGCCAATTCTTGGGCTACTCTTTTACCAACGAATAGTGGGATTGACCGTCACATTATAACGCCCCCACGGCTGAAAGGGCGAGCATGTTAGGTGTGACAGGAATTCGAACCCGCGACCCTCAGATTGCGAGTCGAGCGCCTTAACCACCTGGCCATGCCGGGCCTTTCACTTTTCGAAAAACAATGATAGGAATTGACTATCGCCTTTGTGACGCATTACAGCGTCATCACGTCTTGGACCCCAGCTCCCTCTGTTCGCAGACTGTCTCACAATAAGCCACGCCTAATCCTATCTTGCTGATCTTTTAGAATAATATTTGATGCACCGTTGAGATTTAACAAACTTAAAATGATTACATATTTAGAAAGTTCTTATAATTAGGTTGTTCGAAATGTTATTCCTTTTTCTATATCTTTAGTAATGTAATTTTATATTTGGATTATGACTAGATACTGTTTATACATCCTGGGTTATAAATTAAATACATTAAGAGACCGTTATAATATACAAGTGAAGCTGAAGATAATTATAGTTCGAATAGGAACGGAAATTTGCTGAATTCTAATTTCTCTCATATTCAAAGCGCGCGTTTACTACCTGGTCGAAATATCAAACAAAAGTTTTTTTTTTGTTTAATCTAGTACAAATGATTATTTAAATTTGGCGTACTAAAAATCTATTACTGCAGATGTATTAAATGAAACGTAGCTAGATAGGCAGACAAGTAGAGAGAAAAGTGAAGTTTGGCTACAAATCATCTTAATTGTCTTTTTATCCAAGTGAATTTCTAAGTACTGACTTGCTGCTAATGAAACGGACATTTGGTACAATAACACAGTGCTAACTGAAACGGTGGATCTAACAAAGAAGTGAAAGGCTGTGTTATGGTGATGTTAAACTATCTAGACTTTTGCATGTCCGTTTCTTTCAATTTCTTTTCTTCTTTCATTCTCTTTTCTCGCGAATTCTTAACATGACGGCAATTATGGTCTCAAACCTAAACTAGTTTCTTCTCTTACTTTTTTTTCTTTTATACTATGCAGACGGTAACCCATTACGCTACCTTGGTATTCTAATCGATTTTTTCTTTAATTCTAGTGCAATTTGAAAAAAATGGGCAGCATTAACAAGAAACTTGGTTTTACGTTCTTACTTTCGTTTTTCATCTTGAAATGCACGTTATTCATCTAAAGAAGTAGGTTTCCGAAAGGATCTTAAAAAAAGAACACTTAAACCTAGTAAATGCAAAACTGAAGACGGCTTTATTTGAGCACTAGATGTCTATAACCCTGCTGTTTAGTCCATGTGGGGTACATAAGATGTACGCCATTGAAATTGAAAATTCCAAATTCTACAGTCACAAAGATATCTAATTTTCACACTCGGCTTCATTTATTACAAAGTGATATAACATAACATATAAAAATATGTCGTTTTGTATCATAAACATCAAGGGAAAAAACTGGTTGAAAACGAAAATACACAGAGTTGGACATTTTTTATTGTATTAACAAGTAAAAACCACAACATTAAAATCTATAGAGATTTACCAAAACAAATTCAAAAGATGGATATTTTTAAAATTTGAAAGACGTGGCTGAAAAATGCTCAGGATTTTTCTACAATTGTTGACTCGACTCCCGATTTACGTCACAACTTAATGTTGTGTTAAGATACGTGAGACAAGATGGCAAGATCATTGAACGTATTGTTACGTCTCCGTTTGTTAATTGATTTTCCGTAAATTCGTTCCGACGAAACTTTAGCGACACAAGTCCTTACTTAATAAAACTGGTTTATTCTTTCTGAATATAACTTTACGATACACTTGATTTCAACATTCGCGCTGTAACAAACTATAATTCACGTCTCACGAGCTCGACTTTAACAATACGTCTCTCTCTGACTGCAGTTCAATTACTCATTACCTACACACATTCTGTTCCCGTCACGTTGTGACCATTTATACATACCAGACTACCCTATATCTAGTAATCACCCGACAATTCACGAAGGTTCGAGAGAAGTCGCGTGACACTAGTCACGTGACCTCGCTGACGCAACAGTATCTTATTGGCGACAAGTATTGAAACGCATAGTTGCAGCTGTGAAGCTACTTGCAAGATTAGGCCTTGCTTTCAGAGGTCATGACGAATCTGAGTGTTCGAATCGTAAAGGCAATTTCTTAACTTGTATCGAATACCTGACTGAATTTGATGATTTTCCCAAACAGCAACTGGAAAATTATCAGAACTGTGGTTCTGATGAAACTAATTCTTTATCTCATCACATTTACGACGACTTTCTCGTTGTCATGGCTGATCATCTGCGAAATAGCTTTGCTGATGAAGTGAAAAATGCTCAGTATTTTTCTATAATTGTTGACTCGACCCCCGATTTACGTCACACGATTTACTGTTGTGTTAAGATACGTGAGACAAGATGGCGAGATCATTGAATGTTTCTTTTTTTTTCTTACACCTATATAATCGCATACATCTGAACATCTTACGAAAATTGTCATAGATGCAATTGAAGTGCTGGGATTAGATATAAAGAATTGCAAAGGTCAAACTTTCAACAACACTGCTAACATGTCAGGCAAATATACTGGCTCGCAAGCAAGAGTGAAAAAAGAAAGTCCCACAGCTCTCTACGTTCCGTGTTCCAGTCACTCGTTAAATCTTGTCGGTAACAGAGCCGCAGAGTCCTGTCACGATGCAACGAACTTTTTAAATTTTGGTTCAGAAAGTGTACACATTTTTGTTAGCATCTACACATTGATGTAACGTGTTGAAATCGCATCTACAGCAAAAGAAAACAATGAAAAAGATTAGCGATACAAGATGGTCTGCAAGAAGCGATGCCATTTTGTCTTTGAAACAGGGTTACCATGATATCAAAAATGCCCTTCTTGATATTGCTGTAGCAGAGAATGAGAAGCCTGTAGCAAAAGTCGAAGCAAAAGCTCCATCGAAAAAATTTGAAAAGTATGAAAATGCTGTTCTTACAGTTTTGTGGAATCGTTTGTTGCAAAGAATGAATGCTGTTAGCAAATCACTGCAGTCTAAGGATGGTTACTTATTTATGGCTGTAGAGTTGTTGACTTCTCTTCAGGCTTTCATCACTGAAGTCAGAAATGATTATTCGTCCATCGAACTGGAAGCATTATCTTTAACGAAAGGTGTAGTAATTCTCGATGAAAATTTAAATAAGAATCGCTTAAAGAAAAGCAAGACGTTTTGTGATGAACTTCAAGAGAAGGAAACAATGATAGAAGGGAAACAAAAATGGATAATTGAAACTGTGATACGCTAGTTGTACAATTGGAAAACAGAAAAGAGTCTACTAAATCAATATTAGATTTATTCCAGGTGATTTTTGAAATAAATATTAACGAGGCGAAGAAAGATGACAACATAAAAAATTACTGGAAATGTACTCAGAGGACACTGATTTTGTTGTTTTTGAAGATGAGTTGCGACATTTCCTGCATTTTGCCAACAGTGAGGAATCTATACCATCGAAATCACCTACTGAACTTTACAAGCTCTTTGTTAATGGTTTGAGCGCCACATTTCCAAATTTAGAGAAAAATACTTAAAATCTTTATGACATTACCCATTTCAAATGCCACTGGTGAAAGATCGTTCAGCACTCTTAAAAAGAGTAAAAAATTACTTACGCTCAACGATATCTTACGTGCACCTAACCAGTTTAGTGATTTTATAATTTTAATTGTTTTCGTATGAAGAGGAGAATTTTTAACATCTATATATAGGTACGTATATCATTAATATAATACTCGAAACCCCGTGTTAAAATGTATTTACATAGTTAAATGGGGCCCCAAAAAGAACTGCGCACAGGGCCCAGAGGACCATCAGTTCGCCAGTAACCAGAAGTCTATATATAAAAAGCTCTTCCAAGATAACCATTCATAGAGTAAAAGTGCTATACTGTATAAGGCCTAAAGATGCTACAATTCAAGTATTGGGGAGGGGTCAATATCATCAGGATGAGCAGACAAACTTGTACAATAGAGCTTTTAGAACAGCAACGAACTCTAAACCCCAGCCCAGTCCATAGCAATATCCTCCTCAGCAGAAGGAAGGCTATGGTCACGGAAAATAACACTTTTATCCTCCCCTTATTAACTCCCATTAGATAACTACTCTTCTCGTGGAACAGTGGTAATTTTCAGGTCTTATGACGCTTAAATTGTGGGGGGGGGGGAGGTACGATGTAGATAAAAACTTGGTCTTTCAGCTTGTGAACCTTCACCAAGTTTAATAACTCCCATACACATGTCGAAATAAGTGAGTGGCCATTTTCATGCGAAAGATGGCTGAAGAAACTTGAAAGACAGCAATCACATTCGATTATATACATGTCAAATCCCCACATGCAGTTCCAATGGACTTTTTCTCTTAAACATGATCTTGGAAGCCAACAATCACATAGAGATGAGGGTCTGTGGGAAGTTTATTAAAATGGTAGTCAAATATTGACCGCGCCATTCTTTGCAGAAGTTTGCTACAGAGGAACTTGTTGTTTTGGACAATAATTATGGCAATCAGACTGAGGACGACTTATGATAGATAAAATAATTTCAAGGGCAACACGGGTCATGGAACATTGTTCTCATGAAATGTAATAATCTCAATTCCTTTTTTAAGTTATTAAAATTGGTTCCAGCATTGAAAAAAAAATATCATTCCTAATTCATCATTTCATTTGAGTTGCGCTAGATAAAACCATCTTGATCAAGCCGAAACGTTGATGGCATTGTGTTAAATAAAACCATCCTAACCATCTTGATTGTACTATAGTTATTGGAACAACGTTCAAACATTTGTACAAACCTGTAAATCCACGTTCATTAATGTTGCAGCTACCGTAGTATTCTACAAACAAAAGGTCCTATGCAGTTTATTATTTATAATGTTATAACTTGTGCTACAATGTCTGAAAAGAGTCCTTTGTAGACTTGCAGTTTGATATATACAATTTTGCAGTTGCCAGAATAATCCTTGGAATAGTCTTGCACATACTTACAGTGCTGCAAGTGCAAGAAATAAAGACGTCAGCTACATTCATTAAAGTTTGTTCGTTCAAGCTCAAAGTTGCACAAAGGACTATCAACAGTGTATCCTCTGAAGGGGTTCGATCCCGAAGTTTAGCATTAACATACCTGAAACTTACCGCTGAACCACGGAAGAGGGGGACGGATAAGGAAGGTAGTTATATAATGGGAGCTAATAAGCTGTTAATCAAAGTAAATATGTAAACACCACCATAATCCCAACAATTCCAAACCCAGAAGTTTGGGTAAGGCATTTTCTTGACCTTTGCAGCACAATAAAGAAAGAGTTAGGAACGCGCAGTACCATTTTAGCAACTGATATACGTAAATATTAATCTTTCAAGTCTATTTAGAGATCTTCCAAACGTTCTTTTAAGTATTTGCAACACTATAAATAACGTCCTGCAAGTCTATGCAGCACTCTTCGGAATATTTTTATAACATGTTTCTTTGTTCGTTTTATTGGACTATCTAGTCTGTGTTCACGGCGAGGATCGAACCCCAAATTATAGAGTTATAAGTTCTTAAAACTTGCCACTCACCAACCATAGGACGTTGCAACACTGTAAATAACATACAACAAGTCTATACAGGTTTCTTCCAAGTAAACAAATAGGCTGTCCCACTAGAACTTAAAGATTAAATACAGCTTATATGTTTTAAACGTTAAAGTAAAATACATTCTAAAGCTGCATATCACAATTAATTTTACTGTTGTTAATCGATCCCGTAGTGTTATTATCCTAGTTATTGAGTTAATTTAATGTCCTCAGATGATTTTGTTTTCTCTTTTAATGAGCCGGCCCGGCATGGCCAGGTGATTAGGGCGCTCGACTCGCAATCTGCGGGTTCGAATGTTCTTTCCACCAAACATGCTCGCCCTTTCAGCAGTGGGGGCGTTATAACGTGACGATCAATCCCACTATTCGTTGGGAAAAAAAGTATCCCAAGAGTTGGTGTTGATAACTAGCTGACTTCTATCTAGTCTTTCACTGCTAAATTAGGGATGACTAGCGCAGACAGCCCTCATGTAGCTTTACTCGAAAATCAAAACAGACAAACTTTTGGTGAGTCGGAAGGCCTATAACGCTAAAAACTGGGTTTCTATAGCTCATTGTGTAGCGCCGTGCTTAACAAACAAAGGTTATCTGTGTCACTTCTGTGTACTTGAGCAAAGTTGTTTGATAGTTGTGATATTGGAGTTGATTTTTGTACTTCGATTCGACGTCTATTGTGTCACTACTAGCCTGACTTTGCATAAATAAACTATTTTATTTCTTTCAGTTGGAAATGTTGCACGTTTCTTTGTTCTGTATTAACAAATGAATATCTGTTCAATACTAACGATTTAAACCTGCAGGTGACAGATAATGCAACCGTTCTTTAGTTGAAAGAAAAGGTTGTTGAATTTAGAACTCGTGCGCAAACCTACATTTATGCATAGCCGTCCCTAATTTTGAGCTGATAAACGTGAGGGAAGGCAGCCAGCTAATAAACAATACCCACCGCTAACTCTTGGGCTTTTACTCTTGTCTGATCAGGCCTGGCATGGCCAGGTGGTTAGGGCGTTCGACCCGCAATCTGAGGGCCGCGGGTTCGAATCCCCGTCTCACCAAACATGTTCGCCTTTTTAGCCGTGGGGACTGTGACGGTCAATCCCACTATTCGTTGGTAAAAGAGTAGCCCAAGAGTTGGCGGTGGGTGATGATGACTAGCTGGCTTCTCTCTAGTCTTACACTGCTAAATTAGGGACGACTAGCGCAGATATCCCTCGTGTAGCTTTGCGCGAAATTCAAAACAAATAAACAAACTTGTCTGATCAAATAGTGGAATTTGACCACCACTCTTATAATGTACCTACGGCCTAAAAGTGCAGAACTTGTTTTCGTCACAACGGAACGCGAACAGTGAACCGTCGGATTAGCAACCCGGATACGTTAACCGCTAGACCACTCCTGTGCTGAAAGCTACAAAATGGGCTCTGCAACTCGTAGGTATCGAAACCGATATTTAGCGTTATAAACATTCTCACTTACCACAGACACACCGGCGGCATCCTGAAAGGAAATCAAAATATAAAAAAAATCTAATTTAATTCTATTTTGAATAGAATGTAACACTTCTACACAACTGTAAGCGAACGAAACGAATTTAATAATTCTAACTTTCAAATAATACTAATTGAAATGTTATTTATTTTCTGTTTTTAGAACACTAAGTTTATTTTGTGACCTGAATAAAATAGATAAAGTGACGTAAAATTTTATCTTAAGTGATCTTTATTTTAATAAAATTATACTTGGCTTGTATATATCTATAACTTTTCTATATAAAAAAATTCTAAAGATTTGTGACATGTTTGTAAGATTTTGAAATACTTATAATCTATCATCAGTTTGTCGTTGCTATATATCTAATTAAAGGGTTTCAAGGGTACTTAAAATAGTAAACAAACACATTCACTCCCCCCTCCTCTTCTTGGGGCATGGCATGGTGGTTAAAGCACTCGACTCGAAGTCATCAGGCCGCGGTTTCGAATCTCCATCACCTTACATGCTTTCCTTTTTAACCATGGGGGCGTTATAATGTGATAGTCAATCCCACTATTCGTTGGAAAAAGAGTAGCCTAAGAGTTGGAAGTGGGTGGTGTTGACTAACTGCCTTCCCTCTAGTCTATCACTTCTAAATCAGGGACGGCTAGTGCAGATAGTCCTCGTGTAGCTTTCGCGAAGTTAAAATCAAGTTATCCTCCCCCTTTTTCTGCACTTTCAACAAATAGCAGCTCTTTGGAAGAAACAAGACCAAAAAATTCAATTTTGTACATATTTCACAATAGAAACGGGACACGCAACTAAGAATCGTATCTTGTCTCCGAAATAAAGAAATGTGTTTCTCAAGAGTTTTGATTCATTGAAATATTTAAATTTGTTCTTTAATTTTTTATAAACGTTTTTCTAATATAAAAGAACATGCAAGATCGTTGTAACTATGGGGTGTTATTGATATACGAAAATGTGCAGAATCGTAAAGTTCGCTGAAACTCCATACACACACATGTATATATTTAGAAAACAGGTAGAAACAATCGATTCCAGCATGTAAATTAACCGAAACAAATCAGAAAAAAATAATAATACTGATACTAGCAATTTTAAAGTTATTGATTTACTGATATTCATGCAAGAATTAGATTGTATTACAAAAAATTCTAAGAAATCTAATATACGAACAGGACGTTCCGGATACTAACATGTCAATGTAAATCGATGTGCTACAAAAAAAGGCCAGACTATTTTTATCGGTTGTGTTACATAGTTGATTTTAAGAAGAGTCTTGGATTGCATTTATTTATTTGTTAAACACAAAGCCGCATAAGGGGTCGAACTCCAAATTTTAGCGTATATATGATAACCTCCCAAGCTAACTGCTGAACCACCGGTTGAGGGAGAGTGGATGGGGCGAGAATATTATAAAAACGAGGCGTGTTTAACTGTAACTCGGTTATTGAACTAAAGGTGCTGTTAAGTAGGGTTTTAACAACTTTCTCCCTTATCCTCAGATGCATTCGATAGGAGTAAATCCTTAGAACGAAATAAAAAAGAACTGTCAGTACTTATTTCAGTAAGAATTTTTTTATTTCTTTTTTTTGCTTCTACGTGAACGTATTAGAATCAGAAAAGTGCTTCGTTAGCTATTTTATTCTGCATTTTCTTATCTCTTTTCCTAATTGTGGACAGTATCAGTACTCTACACACTCAAGTACACTTGTTTTCAGTCACGCACACGTTTCAGGGATCAAGCACTTTCTTATTCTGCGAGTCACGAGCGATCGGTACCGCCTTCTCTTTCTGCCTGCAACAACCTCTTATTATACTTTAACCGAAAAAGTTTTTCACTTCTTTTTATTTTCGGAGAATTATTGGCTCGTTGCCAATCACAATCCTCCTATAATCCTGAACCAAATAGGTTTTTAAACATTATACCAGTTTTTGCAGTCAGAAATAAAACAGTTTTGTACAATATTTCCTTACTGTTTGTATATAAGCCTTTTAAATGAAGTATAACTTATAAAGACGTTTTAAAATACATGAGTTGAAGTAAGAAAAACATTAATCAGGACCAGGTAATAAGCCTAATGCCTGATCAATTACGTGCTGCAGTTTCGAACAATATACGAGGCCTTATCAGCCCAACCAGGTCTATGGCAAACAAAACACACAGCACAAAAGCCAGACGTGGTGGTGTCCATTAAGCAGCTATTGTCAAAGAACATCCTAGATATAAGTAATAATATTGTAATTAATACTGAAGCCCCAGAATCCAAGATAATAACGTTACTGGAAATGAGGTCATTTCTTTGCATTTGGCTATATGGGCTAGGTTAATTGTGTTATAGTAGATGTCTTAGATTAATGATGTTGTGATAGGTATCCCAGGTTAATTGTATTATGATAGATGGACAAGATTAATTGTGTTATGATAAATGTACAAGATTAATTGTGTTATGATAGGTATCCTAGGTTAATTGTGTTATGATAGATGTAGTAGGTTAATTTTGTTATATATAATATATTAGGTTAGTTATGTTATAATAGGTGTTCTATGTTAATTATTTTGTGATAGGTGTTCTGTGTTAATTATTTTGTGATAGGGGTACTAGGTTAATTATTTTGTGATAGGTATAATAGGTTAATTTTGTTGTGATAAGTGTAAAAAGTTAATTGTATTGTGATAGATGTCTTGGGTTAGTTGTGTTATGATAGATGCACTATGTTAGATGCGTTATGATAGATATACTACGTTAAGTGTGTTATGATAGACGTACTAACTTCAAACTCTTCTTTCAGATGCTAAATATAATCTTTATGTCTTAGAGAAAATCAATATAACACTAATTAACGGCTGATGAACAAGCGTGTAACCTCAGCCTGCAATTGAGTTTAGCTTTTGAATTTAAACATAATATTTATTAACTTTTCCGTTACTGTATTCTCTGGAAGATAATAATTGTTTTTTCTATGAGTACAACGTAATATACAGTGCCTTGCAAAAGTATTCACCCCTTACCAATAATGTCACATTTTGATGAAATATAAATAATGTATACAATTTTTTAATGAACTTGTTTTTATTCAAAACTCTAATGATCAAGCTTAACACTGTTATGTGTGAAGAAGGTTGAATGTCAGAAAAACTTGCAAAGAAAACATATAAATTGAAATTTGCTGATTGTATAAGTATTCAGCCCCCAAGTCAGTACTTCTTGGAAGCACCTTTGGTAGCAATTACTGCTGTGAGTCTTTTTGTATAGGTCTCTACCAGCTTTGCACAATGGGATAGTGTAATATTTGCCTATTCTTCCTGGTAAAATTACTCCAATTCTGACTAGTTCATTGATGGATTGCAATCTCAAAGTCTCGCCATAAATTTTCCATTGGATTCAAGTCAGGACTTTGACTGGGCCACTCCAGGACATTCATTTTCTTCTTTTGAAACCACTTCAGTGTGGCTTTAGCCTTGTGCTTCGGGTCACTGTCCTGCTGAAATGTGAATTTTCGATTAAGTTTAAATTCTTGGCTGACTCAAGCAGGTTTTCCTCTAGGATTCGCCAGTATTTTGCACCATCCATCTTCCCCTCAACCCTTATAAGCTTCCCAGTCCCCGTAACATGATGCTGCCAACATGATGCTGTCGGGATGGTGTTGACTGTGTGATGGTTTGCGCCAGACGTAATGCTTTGAATTTAGACCAAAAAGCTCAGTTTTTGTCTCGTTTGACCATAAAGCCTTCTGTCACATGTCTGCAGTATAATTTACATGCTTTGTCGCAAATTCCATACGAGATTTAAGATGATTCTTTTTCAGTAATGACTTCTTTCTTGTCACTTGCCCTTCCAGGCCAGTTTTGTGTAGGGATATTGTCAATGTATCAACACTTTGCAAATCTTTCAGAGTTACTATTGGCTTCACAGTGGCATCCTTAACCAATTTCCTGCTTGCCCGGCTGCTTAGTTTGGAAGGACGGCCAAATCTGGGTAGTGACTGGATGGTATGAAGCACATTTCACTTCTTAATGATGGACTTCATCGTACTCAAAGGGATAATAAATGACTTTAAAATTTTCTTATAACCTTTTCCTGATCTGTGTTTCTCTACCATTTTATTCCTGACTTGTTTGGAAAGCTCCTTGGTATTCATGGTTGGTTTGTTGTGTCACTATGTTAGTTGTTGCTTGAAAAGATGCATCTACTCTGATGTCAAGTTAAACCACTTTGATTACACACAGACAGAGACCATTACACTAATTTTGTGACCTTTCAAACTAACTTTTTACACCTGAACTGATTTAGGGTTGATGTAGCAGAGGGGTTGAACACTTATGCAACTGAGAATATTCTAATTTTCTTTGATAATCTAACTTACATAATATAAGAGCTTTTTACCTTTTTAAGTTTGGAATAGATTGTGTATATTCCAAATATAAAGTCCCATTTGAAAATTTCATTATTGCAAGCTCAGACGGCAACAAAATGTGGAAATTTTGCAGGGGGGTGAATACTTTTACAAAGACACTGTATAACATATTTATCCATTCCCTACAAGTTTCCTTTTTTTAAAAGTGTAATGATTCAGTTGAAGAGAAGAACCATGTTATGTGAATGCCTTCAATAGAAGTGCGTCATATATCACACGTATCGCCATCTATTGGCCTTCGCCGTTATTACTAAAATATACTTGATTCTTACTCCCTTGAAAAAGCCATAATATTAAAATAACGTTCCATTTTTTAATGGTATTTGTATTTCGTAGTAACAAGTGCCATTTTTATCCCTTTTTACTTTTTCTTGTTGATCAGTATACAAACAATCTGCTTTACCAATGATGAAAAAACCAGCATGTTATGGCCTACAAACTAAACTCTGAGTCAATGGGGGGTAAGCTGGGTGGGAGAGAAAGAATGAGGACTGGAACAATCATTGTTCTTGAAGAAAGAAAAGTAATACAGTAGAATGAAACAATAAGTTACCTAATTGTATGGAAAGATATGGGAAGGATTTTCTTTTGGCTAAAAGTTTGCCTCTAAATACAAGATATTAAACAGTCTGAAGAAAGTTAGTTTCTTTTAAATTTATCCCTTGAATTCACACTGGCCCTCAGTAGCACAGTAGTATGTCTGCGGACTTATACAACTAGAAACCGGGTTTCGACACCCGTGGTGGGCAGAACACAGATAGCCCTTTGTGTAGCTTTGTGCTTAACAACAACAGCAATTAATTTACACTACTGAAAGTATAATTCTTCGTTGAGACTCATTACTTGTAAGGACAATCAAACGTCATGTTATTGTTATACACAATGGGCTATCTGTGCTCTGCCCACCACGGTTATTGAAACCCGATTTTTAGTGTCGCAAGCCTGCTGACTTGCCGCTCAGCCACTGGGTGGCTAAGTTGTTATGGTAACACTAAAAACTGCTGGTTTTATTGCTTGTTTTAGAGCAAATCCACAACGGGCTAACTAGAAACCGGGTTTCGACACCCGTGGTGGGCAGAACACAGATAGCCCTTTGTGTAGCTTTGTGTTTAACAACAACAGCAATTAATTTACACTGCTGAAAGTATAATTCTTCGTTGAGACTCATTACTTGTAAGGACAATCAAACGTCATGTTATTGTTATACACAAAGCAATAGTTTTATTGCTTGTTTTAGAGCAAATCCACAACGGACTATCTGTTGTGTCTACCGCAGAGAATCGAACCCTGGATTTTAGCATTGTAAAGCCACCGCTGACCCACAGGAGGACTTTGCTGTTTTAAACAGGCAAGCTTTGGAGAGCATCTGAATTAGGTAAACCAACTTTTATACTGGTGCATTGATAAAAAAAAATCTGGTGATTCAGAATTGATTTTGAAATCTTCATATGACATTTTGTTCTAACAAATGAATAACCTTGGCTATTAAATATATATATATATATGAAATATTTTTATTAAATGTTTAATAATAAAATTTTTATGTTATTTGTTAATTATTATATTTTTTGTTTTGGGGAGACATTAACCTTCCAGTGGCTCAGGGGTAAGTATGTGGGCTTATAATGCTAAAAACTGGCTTTCGATACCCATGGTTGGCACAGCATAGATAGCCCATTGTGTAGTTTTGTGTTTAACTACAAATATACAAACAAAAGCGAGACACTTCTGAAAGTAAAACGATAAATGTTAATTTAAAACTGATGAAAGGCCTAAGGAATGAAAAAAACAGAAAACAAACATAGCGAATATGGCCTTCTTTATATTCCGATATTACTGTCTCTGCTGTATTGAATAATAATTTTGATAGTTGAAACAAACAAATTGAAACCAAATCAAAAATTCATAGAAAAGTCTGCAATTAGCAGCACACGAAGAAATTGTCGCTACTTTCGTGCAGTCCAAATATTTAAATATGTACTAATACACAATACAATGTTTGTTTGCTTTGTTTCATTTTGTACAAACCTATACGAGGGTTACCTGCACTAGCCGTTCCTAATTTTAGAGTGATAAATTAGAGATGGCTGTTAGCTAATACTACCTACCGCCAACTCTTGGGCTACAATCAACGGTCAGTCGAATACGTTACATCTTTAATTAGCAAATGATTCACACATACATACACATTATGTAGTAACATAATTACATTTGATAATAAATACTCTAAATTATGAGTAACAGGAAAACTACTATGACACCTCTGCCCTAGATCAACAGTATGGTACCCTCGTTGTTAACAGTGGGTTTGGCCCTTAACCCAAAAAAACTTGACGAGGTTGGGCCTGCTTACTGCCAAGCATCGTACCAGAAATGTAATGTGTTAAGCTTCATTACCATGCCTATCAGGCTATCGCATTTAGTCAATGTAGTTATTACTATTTAACATTTTTAATGTTACATATTACTCTACTAATACCAGAAATAACTAAAATACAGACTGGATTATTTAAAATTAATACTTTAAAGTACTATGAATTACAGGAACACATATAATATTACGTCTTATTTAGAATGTGGCAAATTCCGGATAGATATCCGCAGAACAATAGTACGACCTGTTTTCTCAGAATAATACAGTTCTTCCCCTAATCTGGAAATGGTATATCTTCGCCAGTTATCCATTTATCACCTTAAAAAATGAAAATTCTTTCTTTGCCAAATACTATACTTGCTCTGTTTCCACTGGAGCTATGTTTGTGCTTTGTCCTGTTACAACAATCGCCATAAATATCACAATAATATTAGTTCTTTTGATAAATTTGTAAATACACTTATTAGTGGTCTATATTAATTTTAACATTATTTTCCTAATTACTATTATTACACCTTCTTAATTAATTTAACATATTATTATTAAATGATTTGCATAATTCTTTGGCTACTTTATTTAATTATTTTTCCTTCACTTATTGAATTGATGTTTTCTCGGGTGGTGTGTCTAATAACAAGTGGATCAAATCTGACCTCTCTCGGCCTTCTGGTAGGCAAGCCTTGTATCTATAGCTCTTTGAATACTGGTTCTCGCGATCTTAAATTATAATCACGAGTTCCAGTAGTTGGAGCTGGCTTTGTTACATCTTTACGAGTGTCCCCTGGTGTGATTTGTACATCTGTATCACTTGGTCCGGCTATACTATATTGTGATATGCTTTCATTAGCGCCTACATTTTGTATTTCTATTTAACAGTAATTTTTAAATTGCTCTTTGTAATTTTTTTCCATGCGTTATTTAATAATGACGCATTTTGATTTACTATAACTACAGAGAAGATCTAGTGTATGCGTCAATTAATAATTAACATTCTATACTTTCCCTCTATTAACAACTGGTAAAATTTTCATTAGCACTACACATTGTTTGATTTTTAACTCCTGGAATTACATCTTGTACTTTTTTTTTTGTAATTCCAGCTCGAATTACATTTTTGCAGCTTCTGCAACTACTTGTTTGTTTGTCTTAAGTTTTAACCCTAGACGATTTGTAAATGCTTACAGTCACGGAACATGTAATATCTTAATCTGCAGTTAAAGTATTTTGCTTGTTTCTATTCTCTTCTAAAACAGTCTCTAGTAATATGTACCGCAATTGAAACATTTCATATTTTATGTTTTACTCTGCTGTATTACACCGGTGTTTGCCAATTTTGTCTGCTGATTCACTTGTTTACTGAGTTAATCTGGAAACGTCTTATACCTCTTTTTTATCTGACCTCTTCTTTTGTAGCTACTTCTATTAGAATTAACAGCATTGCTTGTGGTGTATTTGCTTTGTTCACGTTAATCTCATTAGGTTACTAACTAAGCCTTTCTCATAATTAGATTTCAATGCGCCTTGTGCCATCAGCTCATATGGGTGCACGTAACCTCATTTTAACCTGTTAGCTAGTACCTGTAACACGTAAGCTCGTCTTAGCATGTTAGCTAGTTCCTGTAACGCGTGAGCTCGTCTTAGCCAGTTAGCTAGTACCTGTAACACGTAAGCTCGTCGTAGCCTGTTAGCTAGTTCCTGTAACGCGTGAGCTCGTCTTAGCCAGTTAGCTAGTACCTGTAACACGTAAGCTCGTCGTAGCCTGTTAGCTAGTTCCTGTAACGCGTAAGCTCTTCGTAACCTGTTAGCTAGTTCCTGTAACGCGTAAGCTCGTCGTAGCCTGTTAGCTAGTTCCTGTAACGCGTAAGCTCGTCGTAGCCTGTTAGCTAGTACCTGTACCACGTAAACTCATCGTAGCCTGTTAGCTAGTACCTGTAACACGTAAGCTCGTCGTAGCCTGTTAACTAGTTCCTGTAACGCGCAAGCTAGTACCCGTAATTTATGTCCCAATACTCTGACAGATTCGCCTCGTTGTTATATCAACATGTTTATTTATTTCATTGTAGTGTTCGGTGTTTTGCATCTCCTATATTCTCTTAGTAGCCTGTCCTTTAACAAGTAAAACTTTGGGGTTAATCTCAATTTATTATACGCCCTAGTAAGTCTCTTAGCCTCGCCCGATGTTCTTAACCCGAGAATGTCTGCTATTTGTAAATCTGTACAGCCTGGAATGCTTGTGGCCTCATCAGCTACATTGAAAAACTTTTGACATCTTCTAGTTTACCACAAAATAATAGAATAGTATTTGTTAAATGTGTAGTACGATATTGCCTTGCTAGAACAGATGGAGCTGTGATGGCTCATCTCTGGTGCAGACGACCTTAATGAAATTTCAATTCAGCTTGCAGATGCTATCTCACCTTCTGGTAGACAACACGTGGTTAACATTCATTCAGCAAAAGATAAACAAATAAACTAGGCCACAAGTTATGCCCAAGGTTAACAATGAGTGCAAACATTTACTGAAAATGTGCTTGTTAACATCACTTTTCTGCATTATTTCGTCAGTCTACTTTACTCTCATTACTAACCATTACTCGATATCATTCATTTGTTTTACTGGTTGATATACAACGATGATCTTTCCCAGAGATGTGATTCTTTTTTCTGCATCCTCTTAGCAGCCCGAATAGAGCAGATAATCTTGTTTTCGATATGGCATGAAGTGAAACAGTCACATGTTTCTTTAAAGTCTCCACCTCTCTGTGGACTGCTGCTAAAGAATTTATACATTTGCTGAATTCTTCCAAATTATAATATCGCCTCCTTGCATGTTTCAACACTATCAACTCCTACAAGATTCAAAGTGTGTTTCCGTAGCTTGAAAAAACGCAATTATAATTACGTTCATGCAAAATCGCTTGTACATCATCATACTGTCCTACCATATTAGCACCATTATCATATGCTTGCCCAATACATAAATTGAAATCAAGTTCAAAGTGTTCTCGAATTCATAAAGCGATTTCCTTTCCTTTTTTTTTGTGTGAAACAATCAAACTTGATGAATCGTTCCTCAATCGCAAAATTTGAATTATCAATTATTTTCTTATACCGAATGACGAGATACGTTTATTATTTGTGTGAACAATCTGCAGTTGCATCAATGATGATGGAAAGATATTTGGAATTTCGAATTTCTTCAAGAATTCTTTTTTTGAACAAATAATCCACAAAGTTCGATAAATCCATTTTGGATAAATGAGGAAAAGTAATGAACTTGGAGAAGTTTGTGATTTTCCTGTTATTCTCGAACTCTTTTCACATGATTGTATAAAACTGGATCGTACTTACTAAGTAATTCTATGATTCCAAGAAAATGTTCATTCTGAGGATCTCCAATGTGCTCGTTGGAACCAACAAATGCTAAATCTAGCTCACTTAAGAAAAGTATGTCTTCCAGAATTTGCTCGAGAAGTTTTTCCCAATTAATGGCTTCAGCTGTTAGCTCTTTCAAAAATATAGATCCCACTGAAGATTTCGATGTCGCATATTTACTTGCCAACTTCCAATTAACATAATTATCTTCATGTATAATCGAATTTTCATGAGTCGGTATGCGGTCTTTCAATTTCCTCCAACCTCTTTCAATATCCCAACCTGATGGACTTTCGAGAACTGATCTATCTGATTCTGCACTACTTAGAAAACATGGAACACAAAACAATGACTGTTTTGTTTTGCTCCATCACAACCAATCTCTTTTGCACGTTTCTCCATTCAATATTTTTTTTTTATGAGACGATATATAAAACTGTGATTTTCAGCATCATGTGGGATATTTTCTGGAATCTAGGAATATTTAATTTCAAGAAAATCTTCCATTTGCATTGCATTATTTTTGTTGAGAAACGCGATGTCATCAATGGGATTAGCAGTTAAAATTACTGTATCAATCACATGATCTGCATCTAGTTAATTTGATTGTGATTCCTTTTCTAGACCATCTGCGTCACCGACGGTTTGTGATGCTGATGAAAAACCCTCCATTTCTTCCCGACTCACAAATTCTTTATCTGAATTTAGAGCATCAACATCATAAGTAGAAGTTCAAGTACTATTTGACGTTTCTTCATGAAAATCGACATTTACGTTGTTGTGTGGTTCCGAAATATTTTCTTGGCGGAAGAATGATGTAATTCGTAGCAATCGTTGGATTGTTTCTTTGCATTCTTCTTTTCGTCGTCTTTTGCTTGCTCCATTATCTTTTCAATTTTATCTGTTTAACAATGAAACCCCTAGACGTTAATTGCTTATAAAAATATAATGAAAAAAAAAGGGCTTCCTACCTTGTGATGTTTGCCCCTCGTCTTAGGAATGTTGCTTACAATAAAATTTAATTTTTGAGCGGTAGCCGATAAGCGATCATAAAATATATTATTGTATCATTACTTCACGAATATAATGGCAATTTTAGAATAAATAATTTTTATTTAAGTTAATTTGGAACTTTTTTCAAACACTTTCATATAATTTTGTTACAACATAAAATACTAAATTTTGGGGCCCCTCTGCCCTGCTGACCCCCCCTCTCTATCTGGGCCTAATTTTAGGCATTGCATCACCATTTTCACGATTAGCAGTTCCCTTAAACAAAGAAACATCTAAGTCACGGCATTGAAAATATAGCTTACAACTCTATTACCTTTATCTAAACCCTTAAAACCGGCTGTAGATTATATGTAGTACATTAAAATATATATATATAAAATTAGATCAGCTGAATGAAACGTATAATGGTCTGAATTTTCTTATAAAAATTGTATAGTCCAACATGACGAAAGCTCAAGCGTTTACATTGTTATAAATCGTGAAAACTACTATGCAAAATTATGTTTTAACAACTAGATGGCGGTAAGGTCGAGGAATGTTTTTTTTTTTTTTAAACGGTATAGCATGGAAATTGCTAGAGGTACATTAGGAGGACGTCGTCATTCCATGCATTTCACCTTCCTAGGAGATAAAATTCTTGAAGAGTTAAAGATGTTTTCGACACTCACAGGCCACCCAAGACACAGAGGTAGATATAAGAAATTTCACAAAACCCTTCCGTAAAACCCGGTGGAATTTTTTTGTTTGAAGTTAAGCACAAAGCTACACAATGGGCTATCTGTGCTCTGTCCACCGTGAGTATCGAAACCCGGTTTCTAGCGTTGTAAGTCCGCAGACATACCGCTGTGCCACTGGGGGTCAACCCGTGGAAAACCGCTATATTTAAGAATAATATTTAATAATAATATATATAGCACCATAGAATAAATTTTGGTTGTGCTTTTGATGAGAGTTCTAATGATTGAGAGTAGAGATGTAGTATTTGAAAGAGTGTGCGACAGTAATTTAGATTACAGTGCTATATAGAACAACCGTAATTTTTGACGAGCTTTACTATTATTTTCGCTTTCCTGTTACCAAAAGACACATGTATGTGGGTGTAACATAATACACTTAAGAATATTCAATTACGAAAAAAATTATAATAAAATAAACAGCTGATATGCGTGTATAAAACTTGGAAAGAAATGTTATATAATTTTATGATTATTGAACAGAATTCAAAATTTACATATTATCAACAAACTGAGAAAATGTCCTATATCTCCATTATAAAAATGTTTCAAAGTGATCCAGATCCAGATCTGGATCTGGACCTGAATCAGATTTGAGGAGGATCATCCTATGGGGCAGGAACGTCGAGAGCCAGCACGGGCCCCCTTTCTCTCTCTCTCTCTTTTTTAACATTTTCAATAATTTATTTAAAAAAGAACCTAAATTAGGAGAGCAACGAGCTCATAAACCAGACAAAATCATAGCAGCAGCCGTTTTTACCTCACAGTATAAGCGTAAAAACGTTAATAAAGTAGCAACAAATATCCATTAAATCTATAAAATAACAAATACATATTAATATTTACTACTAATATTATTTCATCGT